>NC_092160.1:17650000-17817500 GCF_045791955.1 Oncorhynchus clarkii lewisi | reverse complement strand
ACATTGAGATTTTCCAAGGCAAGAAACTCTGAGCACAGCCCAAACCAGACATCTTGCACAGGCTTCTGATTAAATCAAACTTTCATAGAACAAGAGCAATTTCAATGAGTCTCTCTTGTTCAGATATCGGTAAGTGGACTGGAGGCAGGGCAGGAAAGGGATAATGAATAGGGTTGTTTGTGTCGTCCGTTTCGGGAAAGTACCTGCGTAATTGTGCACCCAACTCACTTAGGTGCTTCGCTATATCACATTTGACATTGTCCGTAAGCTTAAGTTCATTTTAAATATCATTCAATGATGGAAAGACCTGTGTGTTGTCCTTGTTAAAACCTCTTAAAACTCTTAAGGACCAGACCATTTTTTTCAATTTCCACCTAAAATGACAAACCCAAATCTAACTGTCTGTAGCTCAGGACCTGAAGGATACGCATATTCCTGATACAACTTGAAAGGAAGCACTTTGAAGTTTGTGGAAATGTGAAAGGAATGTAGGAGAATATAACACATTAGATCTGGTAAAAGATAATACAAAGGAAAAAAACATGCATTTTTTATGTATTTGTTTGTACCATCATCTTTGAAATGCCAGAGAAAAGCCACAATGTATTATTCTGGCTCAGGCGCAATTTAGATTTTGGCCACTAGATCAGGGCGTCGCAGCCAGAAAGAAAATGTGAGAAGCAGAAACGAACTGGAGAATAGTATTGCTCAAGATACTAGGCCTATACTCCTAAACATGCTCTTCACCACCACCAAGTACATGTGAGCAGGTAAACAGTCATGAAACATTAAAAGTATCATCCAACATTAAGTTTCCCCCCAAATTAATGTTTGAATTTAAATAAGCACTATGTTGCTGATGGATGATGAGGAAACACCTTCGATAAGAGACATTCTTGGGGTCTCACATGGTTAACAAATGGAATAAATTGGATGTGGAATACATTTGGAGGTTAATTTGATACTAAATCAGTTTGGCTCGACATGTCCCTTGATTCGAGTTTATAGTAAAACTCAGACTCCATGTGGAGGGGGTAGAGAGAGGCTGAGGGGTAGAGAGAGGAGGAGGGGTAGAGAGAGGAGGAGGGGAAGAGAGAGGAGGAGGGGTAGAGAGAGGAGGAGGGGTAGAGAGAGGCTGGGGGGGTAGAGAGAGGCTGAGGGGTAGAGAGAGGCTGAGGGATAGAGAGAGGCTGAGGGATAGAGAGAGGCTGAGGGATAGAGAGAGGCTGAGGGATAGAGAGAGGCTGAGGGGTAGAGAGAGGCTGAGGGGTAGAGAGAGGCTGAGGGGTAGAGAGAGGCTGAGGGGTAGAGAGAGGCTGAGGGGTAGAGAGAGGCTGAGGGGTAGAGAGAGGCTGAGGGGTAGAGAGAGGCTGAGGAGGAGGGGTAGAGAGAGGCTGAGGAGGAGGGGTAGAGAGAGGCTGAGGAGGAGAGGGTAGAGAGGGGCTGAGGAGGAGGGGTAGAGAGAGGCTGAGGAGGAGGGGTAGAGAGAGACTGAGGAGGAGAGGGTAGAGAGAGACTGAGGAGGAGAGGGTAGAGAGAGGCTGAGGAGGGGTAGAGAGAGGCTGAGGAGGGGTAGAGAGAGGCTGAGGAGGAGGGGTAGAGAGAGGCTGAGGAGGAGGGGTAGAGAGAGGCTGAGGAGTAGAGGTAGAGAGAGGCTGAGGAGTAGAGAGAGGAGGAGGAGTAGAGAGAGGCTGAGGAGGAGGGGTGAGGAGGAGGGGTAGAGAGAGGACTGAGGAGGGGTAGAGAGAGGTAGAGAGAGGCTGAGGAGTAGGGTAGAGAGAGGCTGAGAGGCTGAGGAGGGGTAGAGAGAGGTGGAGGAGGAGGAGGGGTAGAGAGAGGTGGAGGAGGAGGAGGGGTAGAGAGGAGAGGGTAGAGAGAGCTAGAGAGAGACTGAGGAGGAGGGGTAGAGAGGACTGAGGAGGAGAGGGTAGAGAGAGGCTGAGGAGGGGTAGAGAGAGGCTGAGGAGGGGTAGAGAGAGGCTGAGGAGGGGTAGAGAGAGGCTGAGGAGGGGTAGAGAGAGGCTGAGGAGGGGTAGAGAGAGGCTGAGGAGGGGGAGAGAGGCTGAGGAGGGGTAGAGAGGCTGAGGAGGAGGAGGAGGAGGTGAGGAGTAGAGAGGCTGAGGAGGGGTGAGGAGGAGAGAGAGGCTAGAGAGAGGAGGAGGAGGGGTAGAGAGAGGCTAGAGAGAGGCTGAGGAGGGGTAGAGAGAGGCTGAGGAGGAGAGGGTAGAGAGAGGCTGAGGAGGAGGCTAGGGGAGAGAGGCTGAGGAGGAGAGAGGCTAGAGAGGCTGAGGAGGGGTAGAGAGAGGCTGAGGAGGGGTAGAGAGAGGCTGAGGAGGGGTAGAGAGAGGCTGAGGAGGGGTAGAGAGAGGCTGAGGAGGGGTAGAGAGAGGCTGAGGAGGGGTAGAGAGAGGCTGAGGAGGGGTAGAGAGAGGCTGAGGAGGGGTAGAGAGAGGCTGAGGAGGGGTAGAGAGAGGCTGAGGAGGGGTAGAGAGAGGCTAGAGAGAGGAGGGGTAGAGAGAGGCTGAGGAGGGGTAGAGAGAGGCTGAGGAGGGGTAGAGAGAGGCTGAGGAGGGGTAGAGAGAGGCTGAGGAGGGGTAGAGAGGAGGGGTGAGGAGGGGTAGGAGGGGAGAGAGAGGCTGAGGAGGGGTAGAGAGAGGCTGAGGAGGGGTAGAGAGAGGGAGGAGGGGTAGAGAGAGGAGGAGGGGTAGAGGGAGGAGGAGGGGTAGAGGAGGAGGAGGGGTAGAGAGAGGAGGAGGAGGAGGAGGAGGGGTAGAGAGAGAGGAGGACGAGGAAGGGTAGAGAGAGAAGGAGGAGGAGGAGGGGTAGAGAGAGGAGGAGGAGGAAGGGTAGAGAGAGAAGGAGGAGGACGGGTAGAGAGAGAAGGAGGAGGAAGGGTAGAGAGAGAAGGAGGAGGCTGAGGAGGAGAAGGGTAGAGAGAGGCTGAGGAGGAGGGGTAGAGAGAGGGAGGAGAGGGGGGGTAGAGAGAGGCTGAGGAGGGGTAGAGAGAGGCTGAGGAGGAGGGGTAGAGAGAGGCTGAGGGGGAGGGGTAGAGAGAGGCTGAGGGGGAGGGGTAGAGAGAGGCTGAGGGGGAGGGGTAGAGAGAGGCTGAGGGGGAGGGGTAGAGAGAGGCTGAGGAGGGGTAGAGAGAGGCTGAGGAGGGGTAGAGAGAGGCTGAGGAGGGGTAGAGAGAGGCTGAGGAGGGGTAGAGAGAGGCTGAGGAGGGGTAGAGAGAGGCTAAGGAGGGGTAGAGAGAGGCTAAGGAGGGGTAGAGAGAGGAGGAGGGGTAGAGAGAGGAGGAGGAGGAAGGGTAGAGAGAGGAGGAGGAGGAAGGGTAGAGAGAGGAGGAGGAAGGGTAGAGAGAGGCTGAGGAGGAGAGGGTAGAGAGAGGCTGAGGAGGAGAGGGTAGTATAAATTTATAAATGTTTTAATTAGGAACCATCACAGAATTGTAGATTAGGCATATTATGAGTAGTAGTAGAGAGCACACCAGGTCAAGGAATTTAAATAGTTGGTGTAGCACTTCGAAACAGTGACAAGTTATTCAACAGACTGAAAGCCAAACCAACAGCCTAAATTGGTCTTGTCAATCAAAGCAGAGGCTGTGGTGTGCATGTGTGTATGCATGCATGCGTGCGTGTGTATACACGCAAGTGTGTGTGTGTGTGTGGCCCACACCCCCAATACATTCACACCCAAAATACCATTGTGAATGGGATGTCATTACAGTGTATCAAAGATGGCCGTCTCATTTCATTAACTGGCTCAGTGCACAGAACCAAATGATTCACCAGGTGGGCTAGAGCCATTAGTGGACCCTGAATGGTGTTACAATGAAGATCTTATACAATTGCAGTCTGCAATGAACAAACTGAATGACATTCCCTGGCACTATGTATTTAGTGGAAATATCGTTTTACATGACTGGACACTGAATTGATACACATTAACTACAACTGCAGTCTGTATTGGACATCACTGATATTTAATGGCACTATAGAACATGGGGCAACGTTATTGTATTTTCATTTCATGAAGACAAAAATCGATGCTGCCGATAAACCGGGGCACAGCGTTATTGTTCTATTTGAAATCAACGCTACCTACAGACTAGCCTGAGATGGACTGCATTTGAATGTGTGGTGGAGCAGATTGCCGATTCCACCCTGATGTGGACTTGCATGGTGGATAAACAGAAGAAAGAAGCGATTAGGGCCGGGATGATCACAGTACCGCGAAACCCGTTAGTATCGTGGCAAGGACACAAACCACAAACTAAAGTGGATTTAACTTCTTTAGGAAAACCGCCCAAATGTTGGAAACAAACATCATTATGTTGTCATCCACAATACTGTACATACAGCAGGTTTTTATTAAATACCAAAGAGTGAGCTGCTTCGTGCTTTCATTTTAGCCATGGAATGTATACGGCGATACTGGTATCACGGCCCAAGCAGCGATGGGAGCTTCATCAATATTGGAGTGTGTGTTTACCAGACGTTGGGAGTAGTACACACATGGTTGATAGCCACGTGTCAATAGCAATATCCTGGCTGTATCCCTACCCACCCTCAACCTGGGTGGCCCTCCTCCTCTCCTCCAACCCCCCACTGCTGTCCCTTCTATGCCTTCTCAACCCCACTCGCTCTCCTTCTCTCCTAATTGAGGTCATCGTCTATCCATCCGT
Source organism: Oncorhynchus clarkii lewisi (assembly GCF_045791955.1). Classification (NCBI taxonomy): domain Eukaryota; kingdom Metazoa; phylum Chordata; class Actinopteri; order Salmoniformes; family Salmonidae; genus Oncorhynchus; species Oncorhynchus clarkii. Next base: position 17,812,816 of record NC_092160.1, on the reverse strand, counting down.
CAGTCAGTCAGTCATTCAAGGCAGCACACAACTCATTCCAGGAGCATGGGGGTTAAATGGCCTTCTGTTCATTGGCCAGTTCGGAGAAAATGGATGCTAAAAAAAAAAACATCCGCAAACAACGACAAAAAAGCATCCAAAAACACACAATTCACCTATATGTAGGCCCCGTGTGACCCTCCCTTCTGATCTAGATATTCTGGGAACAAATCTAAATAATGAAATCAGCTTTCCGGGGCAGAGCCCGAAATATTTACAATCAGATGGTCATGAGGGGATTAAAGCAGGAGCATCATCTAACACTAGAGCCACAACACTGCAATCATTTGTGCCTTCCATGGTGAGCAGATGTGGAGCTCGCTCCTCAAATGATACTGTAGATCTAATGACCTAGATAGCCGCACTGGCGGCTGCCCCGTGGATGTGGACGGAAGTGCTGGGCTGGCCGCGACTCAACCCAATTATAAAGTACAGGGTGGACCGTGAAACGAGGTCTGGGACTGTCGGACTTGGGTGAACTAGCTGGGGAGGCTATTCCTTCAACCTGGAGACTGTATAGAGGCTGAACCAAGGTAGATAAGGTAGAAAGATTGTGATGTTAGAGGACCACATACGGCGGGCGCTATTCCCAGAGTTCCCCCTAGCCAAAGACCTTGGCGGTGGGGGGCTTCTCGCTTTCATGAGCTGGGCGGGTCAAGAGACGAAAGCCGTTTGCGCTAGGTGTCCGATTAAAACAGGACGGATATTCTCTCTGCCGAGGCTTACCTCACCCTACCTTGTGATACTACTCTACTCCACACAGCCGGAGCCCATTGACTGACACACAACATGGCTGGCATGGCACAGAGATATGAGAGAGAGATAGAAACAGTCTTACCAACCAACACACCTATTATAATGTAACTTTGCTGCTGACAATCACCTACTACTCATATTGCAATCCAAAATCTATAAAAACTGGGGCTTTTAAATGGACAGGAATTATACTGAACAAAAATATAAGTAGCACCATTCAAGAATTCCAAAGATTTTACTGAGTTACAGCTCATATGAGAAAATCAGTTGATTTAAATAAATTCATGAGGCCCTAATCTATGGATTTCACGACTGGGAATACAGATATGCATCTGTTGGTCACTGTTACCTTAAACGAAAAGGGCCTCACAATGTGTCTAAGGATCTTGTTACTGTATTTCTGTGCATTCAAATTTCCATCGATAAAATGCAATTGTGTTCGTTGTCCGTAGCTTATGCCTGCCCATACCATAACCCCACCGCCACCATGGGGCACTCTGTTCACAATGTTGACATCAGCAAACCGCACACCCACATGAAGCCATGTACTGCCAAATTCTCTAAAATGATGTTGAGGCGGTTTATGTTATTCTCTGGCAACAGCTGGGGTGGACATTCCTGCAGTCAGCATGCCAATTCCACGCTCCCTCAAAACTTGAGACATTGGTGGCATTGTGTTGTGTGACAAAAATGCACATTTTAGAGAGGCATTTTATTGTTCCCAGTACAAGGGGCAACTGTAATGATCATGCTGTTTAATCAGGTTCTTGATATGCCACACCTGTCAGGTGAATGGATTATTTTGGCAAAGGAGAAATGCTCACTAACAGGGACGTAAACAAATTTGTGCACAACATTTCAGAGAAATAAGCTTTTTGTGCATATGGAACATTTCTGGGATCTTTTATTTCAGCTCATGAAACATGGGACCAACACTTCACATGTGTTTATCTAATTGTTCATTGTATATTACAGAGAGACCGGTAGCGAGAGAGACCGGTAGCGAGAGAGACCGGTAGCGAGAGAGACCGGTAGCGAGAGAGACCGGTAGCGAGAGAGACCGGTAGCGAGAGAGACCGTGACAGAGGGAGAGAGAGAGAGAGAGACAGAAAGAGAGAAGCAAATAGATGCACTAACTCATAATAGCCATGCTACTATGACAACCACCTACTCTCACTAAATAGACATGCAATTTCCACATATTAGTCATGGACATGATGTCACTGCTCCAGAAAGATGATACTCTTATGTTTGTAGTCTCCCACTGTTTCGCTAATTAATATGTGCATTATATTAATATTACAAACTAGCCTACTTCTTGCTGCTGAGGAGGAGATAAAGGGAGGGGGAGAGAGGAGAGAGAGAGAGAAAGAGGAGAGAGAGAGTAAGAGAGAAAGAGGAGAGACAGTGAGAGAGGGGTAGAGAGAGACCGGTAGAGAGCGAGAGAGACAGCAGTAGAGAGAGACAGAGAAACAGAAAGAGAGAAGCAAATAGATGCACTAACTCATAATAGCCATGCTACTATGACAACCACCTACTCTCACTAAATAGACATGCTATTTCCACATATTAGTCATGGACATGATGTCACTGCTCCAGAAAGATGATACTCTTATGTTTGTAGTCTCCCACTGTTTTGCTAATTAATATGTGCATTATATTAATATTATAAACTAGCCTACTTCTTGCTTGCTGAGGAGATGGAGGGAGGTGAGAGAAAGAAAGAGGGTAGCGAGGAAGAAAGAGGGTAGAGAGAGAGAAGGTTAAATCTGCTTGCCTGATTGATGTAACTTACCCTCCCCAATCCGTCCATCTCTGTGATGTACAGCTAGGCAGGAGGCCTCAGAGTGTTGATTGATGCCAGCGGTTGCTGACAGCTGATCAATTCACCTACAGCTCAAGTGCAGATCGCTCAGTAGCCTACAAATGTCTCCCTGATCGCTGTCTTGAGTTTGGCTGTCACTACTAGCACCATGGACAGCAGCCCACACGAAGGCTGCCCCATCAACCTGCACATCACAACACACTCAACCTTGCAAAAACGAATCTACGATACCTGTAGGCTACTGCATTTGCACAAGACATTGGCTAATCTTTTTTTTTCCTAGGGGCACATCATGCAGAAAGGATCAAATACTTTGATTGCATCTAAGTGCATCATCAAAATTCATGAGGAACACAGACACTCTGGAGTCACGGTCGTAAACATTCCACCCTGCCTTGCAACGAGAGACTGACAGCGAGCACATGGCCATGGTGCCTAGCCTACACCAATACGGCCTCTAAATAAAGGTTGTGATTCAATGTGTCCAGGCTCCGGTCTTGTGCTGGGTTAAAGTGGGCTGGGCCCTGCATATTCATTCATCTTGGCACGGCTCAAAAGAAACCTGATGCGCAGCCATTATAGGGTACGTAATCATATCCAGAGAGTGGGTCATAGAGCAAAATAAATGCGCACGTCGATACTTACCAGGTTTTTATCTTGCTGGCTCGGGACTCCATGGCTGGCGGATGCTGCTAATGGTTTCATAATGACACAATATATGCTGGGCTAAAATGTAACATTTTTTATCCAGCCATCTATACCGCAGCGCGCGTCTCCCCCATCTTCCTCCCCTCTCGGCTATCCACCGGGCTTCTCGCTCTCTGGGAAGAGAGGGGGTGGCGCTCAGGGAGTATCCGCCGAAGCTGGCCACGGCTTCAGACGCACCAGCAGCCCTGTATCGGGGGTTAACTCAGCCTGCACAGCCCCCCGCTATGGTCTGCCAACGCAAGGATGCAAAAAAAAGGAAAGAGAGTGAAAGATCTGACCACCCAAGAGGATGCTGGTCGTGCCTTCTTTCTTTTGATACTGATGCCAACTAGGTAGATTCCTCCTCCAATGAGCTCTCTAAAGCCGGAAAAAAAGAAGAAAAAAAATGGCTGACAGCACTTTCACTCACGTTCGCTCCCTCATCCTACCTCTCATTTTCTCCCTCCCCTCCCTGCTCTGCTCTCTGTCGATGGTAGGCTGGCTGTACACACACACACGCACGTCCACTGGCTGTACACACCCACGCGCACGCACCGACTCGCTCACTAGGCTTTACGCACCATTAGATTAGTCTGAAATCTAGGAGCCACCGCCTCCGTGATGCTTTGTTAACACTACTCCTGGTTCATTTGTCGACCAAAGCAGGGGGACGTGTATGTGTCAGTGTGTGTATTAGGGAGGGGTGACCGGGCGATTGAATAGGAACCTCCCTCACTGAGGCTGAGAGAGCAGCCGCTGGTGCCTGCTGTTCTACACCCACAGTCTACACAGCTTAAAAGGAGGAGAGAGGGATAGAGAAACAGAAGAGGAGAGACTGAGGGAGGGGTGGATGTAGGGAGAGGAATGAGGATGAATAGGCTAACGAGAAACAGATAATAAACAGAGAAAATAGGCAGGGAAGATAGATGCAAAGGAGAGCAACACACAGAAATCAAAAGGGGTCAATGGAGAGAGGGAGAGAGAGAGGAGCCCAGAGAGAGTAATGCCATTATCACTCTCACTTCAGCAGTCAACCAAGGCTGCAGCCAGTTGGCATGGCAACGGAACCAGGGAAAGCCATTTCCTGGGCAGATAGAGAGGAGAGGAAAGGAGGGCCCTATTCAGACAGCAGGTAATAAAACAAGAGGAATATGGATTTGGAGACAAATGGTGTTGCTTTGAATCGCTTTAAATCAGTATGACAATTTGAATCAGTATGACAATGTCACCCGGAGTATAGTAACCACGGCAACTGAGCATGACCTGCCCCCGCGGGCCGTTTGTTGGTTGCTGTGGTGACAGAAGCACAGGGACGACAACATTTAGGGAGTGTGTGAGAGTGAGAAGGGGGCACACATTTGTGTCAGAGAGAGTAGCAGTCTGGTCACAGACCCCCCCCATTACATTACATTACAGACAGGGCTGTGGTATCACATTGCAGGCAGGGCTGTGGTAACACATTGCAGGCAGGGCTGTGGTACCACATTGCAGGCAGGGCTGTGGTAACACATTGCAGGCAGGGCTGTGGTAACACATTGCAGGCAGGGCTGTGGTAACACATTGCAGGCAGGGCTGTGGTAACACATTGCAGGCAGGGCTGTGGTATCACATTGCAGGCAGGGCTGTGGTATCACATTGCAGGCAGGGCTGTGGTATCACATTGCAGGCAGGGCTGTGGTATCACATTGCAGGCAGGGCTGTGGTATCACATTGCAGGCAGGGCTGTGGTATCACATTGCAGGCAGGGCTGTGGTATCACATTGCAGGCAGGGCTGTGGTATCACATTGCAGGCAGGGCTGTGGTATCACATTGCAGGCAGGGCTGTGGTATCACATTGCAGGCAGGGCTGTGGTATCACATTGCAGGCAGGGCTGTGGTATCACATTGCAGGCAGGGCTGTGGTATCACATTGCAGGCAGGGCTGTGGTATCACATTGCAGGCAGGGCTGTGGTATCACATTGCAGGCAGGGCTGTGGTAACACATTGCAGGCAGGGCTGTGGTATCACATTGCAGGCAGGACTGATAGAGCCATCAAATGACCACACATGTGTGGTATGCCTGGTGTGTGTGTATATACTGTATGCATGCACGTACAGTATGTGCATGGAGTGTATAACTGTGTGTCCAGGATACACCCATACTACTAGGAAGGCTACTGGTTATTGGAAACACAAAAGCCCCAGTCAAATATGAGGCCAGTAGGCCAGGCTTGCTGACGGAGACTGAGATGTGAGAAGAACAGTGCTTTAAATGATAAGGCACAGGGAACAATGGCTTAAAGGGTATTTCAAGGCCACGTCCCAATGTGTGTATTCCCTACATAGTCTGTATAGTCCCTGGTCAAATGTAGAACACTATATAGGGAATAGGGTTGCAGCTGAGCTGATATTTTCAAACTGCCAATCTGGGCAAATAGGAAAACCCAGCGGTGTTCCTACAATGACAGTCAAAACAAAAGCGCTTTCTTACAAAATATGTGTTGCCACCGTGCTGCCTTTCTTCAACATCAGATTTCCTTCCATTAGCAAGTGATCTATGGTGGTTCTTGTTATTGCAGGGTTGGATAGGAAAACAAATTCGGATCAAAACTATATATAGCAAACAGACACATATACAGTATGTCCATATATGGCTCTGATGCAGATCAATCTAGGGTCAACAGAATAGTAAACGCTACATTTGCATGTTGAGTGTATTGAGTCGTTCTGGAAAGGGCTATTTGTTCACGCACACACTGTATAGTTATTACATTAAGAGAATACGTTGAAAGCAGGGGTGGTATGTATTAATGGCCGGCCTCTGGCCAACCAATAGGACATGAATCTCGTCACCCTCTCCAGCCCCCACGCGATGACGTCATGCATCGACAAGCTCAGGTGCTTTCTTCTGGTGCTGATGGCTCGATCATTAGCGTTGTTGGCAACAATCACCAGGGGCGTCATTATATCATTACATCACTGCGGTGGGGATCGAGTCTGGGGACAAGAGCCAGACACTCTCGGTCACCCTTTAATGGATCCCTTTAATTGCATCCTATTCCATACATAGTGCACAAGCTACTTTTGACCACTACTACTTTTAGTGCACTATGTAGGGAACAGGGTGCCATTTGGGATGTAGTCTATGGGGTTGACATTCTGCTGAACAATCTCAATCTAAATACAAAGGAAAGGCAGGGGCGCATTGCATGTAGTTGATTGTGACACTGATGTGACAGTGCTAATGGAGCGTAACATTAATGCAGTCACAGATTCAGTTGAGGGGGGCGGTGAGCCTTTCGACGTCAGCCATTTCTAATGTTCTCTGCTAACCACTATGGCTATAAGTATGTTCCATGCATTATGGGCTTGGATCACGTGATGCTGTTTGCCTGCTGATGCATAGCATTTGGGTCGTAAAAAGCTCATTACCACGGTAAGGAAGACAAAAGCACACAGACACTCTCATACAGTATGTACAGAGACATGCTGTAGGGGGACAAGCTTTTTTTTCCCCCCTTAATGTGACTTTTTCCAGTTGAAGCATTTACAGTCAGTTGTATCATTAACAATGTGCACACTGACAAACATTTTGGGAAAAGTAGCCTTTATTTTTTTTCTCTTCATGACGAGTAAAAGTGTTTCAGACTTTAACTTCCCCATTCAGACAGTACAGTAGCTGGTCATACTACCAGTACAAAGACGAGTCTCCTCAGCTAAAAACCCTCCTTTCTATCCAGTCAACATCTTTTCTGCAAGTCAAGTACCAGTCAAAGCCAGTACAGACACTGCCAGATAAACACTAAAAATACACATTTCAAAAGGTTAACCAATGCAAATGCTCTTATCACTGAATAACATTGGCTACTTAAGAAATAGAGAAATAGCATATAAAAGACTAGATCTGTTACGGCTGGCTTTAAATCTAAAGGCTTCACTTGACTGTAGTTTTGCAAATGGTTGATTATTCCAACTAATATAAAACCTTGCTAATAACCGGTTAGCATCCGTCAAACTAACAAAAGCAGCTAGAACGGATGCTACCACACTGCCAGTATCGATCTTGACGTTGCAATTTCTACAGTACATTATGCATGCTACCTTAGCTAATTAGCATGCATGAGAAACAGGCTTGAGCCTTGTTAAATAGCAGACTGTGCATATCAATAAGGGGCCAGGCCTGTGACTTACAGAAAAAAAAATAATAATACACTGCTACCGTCTGCTCCTCTAGGATTGACTTCCTGTCAGAGAACACAAGAGGCTCATGCCACTTTCCTGACTACTGTTCCCACGCCACCAGTGCCAGTTTAAGAGGTGTCAGGGTATTGTACTGCTGTTGGCACGCGTTGGCAGGTGTTGGCACGGGCTCCGTTTCCTTTTCTGGGCAGGAAGTGGAGAGGATTTCCTAGCCGAACACGGAAAGGAGTGGCCCACTAGGATATGAGGGGAGGGGAGGGCGAGGAAGAGGCTTTTGAAACAATAGTCCAAGACTCCTCCCAAGATGTAGGGCAAGTTAGCAGGAGAAAAACCATTCAGAAGGATAGGAGTAGACACCCCTGTCTTTACTAAGATGTGTGTTAGGAACACACTAACGTGTTCGGACATTGAACATCTGTTCACTCAGTCCGCAAAATTGATGAGAATTGTGCAAATAAGACCAACGGTGACTTGTGTTTAACCCTACATATTAACAGTGCTTGGTGAAGACCACCAAATATTAGGAAAGGGGGATACCTAGTGAGTTGTACAACTGAATGCCTTCAACTGAAATGTGTCTTCCGCATTTAACCCAACCCCTCTGACTCAGACCAACAGTGACTTGTGTTTAACCCTACAAATGAACAGGGCTTGGTAAAGACCCCCAAATACTATACTCCACCATTAGATCAGCAACCTACCGAGAGACTACATGCGATTGAGCAAGGAGATGAAGAGTATCGAGACAGTTCCAAATCGGGTTAAAGGATTACTATGGAAGGTCACCAACTATGACTTGATAACACTCTTTCACCAACTATCTTAAAGTAAGCCAGGCACCATGTCTCCCACACCTTCCCACAGTCTCCCTGAGAGGAAACGGGAATATGAAAAAGAGAAGAGGGAAAGCATACACACTGTCCCAGCCAGGCATACCCTGCTTGTGACAACAGGACAGCCATGATGTCATTGTCCAATGTTGACAGAGACGGGGACAGTGAGAGAGATTAGATGGCCTGATATCACCCCCACTAGAGCCCATTTCCCTCCACATGCCTACGTTTCTTTCTACTGATCTTCAAATGTCTAAGTATAGTAAAGAAAAAGAAGATAAAATGAGAGAAGGAAAAAAGAAAAGGTTTTCCTCTGGTTAGTCCCTGGTCAGTCATTAGTAGTCCTTGGATCTGTCTATCACTTGTCAGTCCCTGGTTGGTCATTACAGTAGTCCATGGATCCGTCTCTGTGATAGTGTAAATCCTTTAAACCTGAGGCTCTTGTGTCCGTGCAGCAGCTGAACCTAGGTACAGAACAGAACTTCAAAAAAGACAGCTCTAAAAATAGGACCCCTGCTTTTCCACGGGCACGTCTGTCTAACAGGTCAGTCTCACTCCTCTCTTTCGTTTTGAGCCTGGCTCACCTAGCTCCTATTCTTAACCCTCTCGAATCCGCAGGCAGCATCCTGGAGCCAAATTGGAATATGGGGATATTGGAGTATCGGAATATGTGATAGACAAAATATCTGCGGATACTATATTTAAGGAGTGATACTCAATCTAAAGCAATAGTCAACTTATAGGGCTAACACAAAAACACTGTTCTTCACAAAAGCATTGTTCTGCAAGAATGGATAGTCTTCTAGGCTATTCAACTCATGACTTGGGTTCATGTACGTAATCAACACAGCAACGTTTGTAGCGGTATTTATTAGAGAGGGGTAAAGAATGATTTTGTTTGGGCGCCAGGCAGGTATTAACCATGCCGAAAGGAAAAGAGTAGAATAGAGAGACTACAACTACCAGACCCACACACATCAGCAGAAGAGACTGCCTAGAGTGTAGCCTGTTTACCAGATAGCCAGTGGAGAGAAAAAATAATATACACCATATAAAACCCACATCACAGGGGTAACGCCAACAAGAATACCTCATACAATAATAATAATACTAATAATGGCAGAGCAATTTAACAGCAACTTCATACAAGAAAGAACCCAGTCATCAACAGAGGATTTGCAATAATATGTATTATCGTCCAGTGGGGGGGGGGGGGGGGGGGGGGGTGTTCATAGACACAACAAAGGCCTTAAAAATGTCCACAATCTTCACGGCCACATGTCATTAGTACACCTCAATACAGTTCACATAACAATACACAACTTGCAAGCAACCTCCCTTTTAACTAAAATGTCCAAATACTTCTGGCACGGCAATAATAGTCCAGCTCTAATGAACTTCAATGGGAAGTGCATTGGAAAAATAGAGAGTCTGTTGCAGGGTAAAGCACTAGAACGATAGAGGGAAGAGAAAAAGAGAAAGAGAAGACGAGAGATCTTAGCTGTGGTCTTCAGGCGTGCAGGTGTACTGTCTGACTGTCCGATGGTTTGTTGGTTTGTATGTTAAAGCTTCGCAACAATGTTGCTACTAATCCATGCGATCCATAACGGGCGAGGTCCCAAACGAAAACAACCACGACCTAGAGCGATTACACCGACGATTGAGTTAAATACTTTATAAACTACACACGCTGAAAACAAACAACACTACTGCAGCACAGCACACACAATCAAACTGTCGCGCCACCAAAGAGCCCCTCCCCAAAGAGCTGAACGAGCTCTCTTTATTTCCTCCTTCCTTACTGCTCATGCGCTCTTAAAGTGGCAGCGCACGGTGAAGGCTCCGTGCAGATTTCGCCACACGTTCACACAACAATTAGAACTGTTCAGACAGTGCACTAGAAAATATAGATTTTGTCAAAGTGGGGGGGGGGGGGGGGGGGGGGGGGGGGTTCTTGTTGTTCTCCAAACCCACTAATGACGTTGTTCAGCGGATGTGATTAGGCGTTACGCGATTACCTGTAGCCTACGTGACCAAATTCCATGTATGCTTTACATCTCTAACTCAGGGTTCCCAAACGTTCACTTAGGCCCTCCTTCCAGCATTGGGGAACATCTCTATTCATGTTGCCATGTCTAACGTGTATTCATGTGATATTCGAGTGACTTGAACGTTACTACAACATCTATGGGCTAAAATAACATTAGCTGACATGGGCTTGTTGATCTGGACATTTCTGACAAGTTATAACTGAACTGAACTGAACATATTTACATTTGCTGTCCATATCAGGATAGTCGAGTCATTTTCAGATGTGACATTGTGAATCTCTATACAACCACAATAGCTTTTCAATTCATGCCCCAATAATATAGCCAAAGGTAAAAGTAGTTTTTAGCACAATGCATTTGACTGTTAGGGGTAAAGGGTAAAAACACCTTTATCATTTCAGACACCATCAAATGAAAGGTCTGTCTGTCTATAATAAAAGGTAAAAGTACCTACAGTCATGAGTGAGACAGACAGACACCCACCCTCACCCACACTGTGTTAACAGATACAGTACCTGAGCTTTACTGCATTCCTGGGAGCATTCAGGATGAAATGAAAAGCATGAAAAGAAGAAGCAGAGGAAGATGAGTGTTATCAAACATGCCACATGTCACTCAGGGATGAAGAGAGAGAATTAGACCTGAAGCTTCAGCAGCTGCAATGAGCGGCTGTTAAAAAGCCTTACTCTGCACCAGTTGGGCAGGGCAGGGCTAGAAATACACAAACATGTACATTATTCATTGAGCCAAACACTCCCATCCTCCTTTTCCTGTTTCACATGACAACTGAGGAGCTAGCTGAAGTAACTCTTTCACTGGTTGGGCATAATAGAGACCGTATACACCAAGACTAACTCAGCCTCACACAAACACACACACACACACACACACACACACACACACACACAAAAAGAAGCAAAAAAGCCCTTATTGCGTTCAGCGAGTGCCCATATTGTGAGACAAAATGGTTTCTGGAATCATTAAAAGCAATAACTTTGGTCAACTCTGGGGAGTTTACATTTTATATAGAAACAATTAACACCAATCACGGACGCAAATTAGCACATGGTTGGTTGGATACTAAGATGGAGGTGGGAGGGGAGGTTGAACTGAGGGGCATTGATTCGATGAGGCTGCCGCCGGCCACGTGCGTTGCACCATGGTAATTAGGGAACAGCTGCTCGGGGCCTCGGCAAGAACCTGGCGGCCACTGGGCAGACCCCGAAAAAAGAGATTACTCATCCGTTCTAGTGGCAATGGAAAGATAGAGTGACGAAGAAACATTTAGAGAAAGAGAGAAACACCATCACAGATAAAACTTCCATCCAAATGCCTCCCGTGTGGCACAGTGGTCTAAGGCACTGCATCACAGTGCTAGCTGTGCCACTAGAGATTCTGGGTTTGAGTCCAGGCTCTGTTGCAGCCGCCCGCGACCGGGAGACCAATAGAGCAGCGCACAATTAGCCCAGCGTCGTCCGGGTTAGGGGAGAGTTTGTCCTTGTCCCATTGCGCACTAGTGACTCCTGTGGCGGGCCGGGAGCAGTGCACTCTGAAACGATCGCCAGGTGCACAGTGTTTCCTCCTACACATTGGTGCAGCTGGATTCAAGGTTAAGTGGGCATTGTGTCAAGACACAGTGCTGCTTGGTTGGGTTGTGTTTCGGAGGGAGGACGCACGGCTCTCAACCTTAGCCTGTCGCGAGTCGGTACGGGAGTTGAGTCGATGAGACAACACTAACTACCAATTGGATACCACAGAATTTGGGAGAAAAAAAAAGGGTAAAAGTAACAACAAAAAACCATCTAACCATACTGTTGACAGACTCATTAAAATGGACATGAATTACATCATATCATGACAGAGAAATAGGATAAAGAGAGCCAGATTGAATAGGAATTGACCATTCTGAGGACAGAACAAAGGGGTCCGTCTGTAGCCGACCTCGTCTGAGCGCGTGCGTGCAGCGTGTGATGCATTCTAAGATATCACAGTTTGCCTAACCCACAATGGACAACCATTTTTAAGGATGTTTTACTGCATCTTCATTTGGAACTTGTCCTTTATCATGGCTAGTGTTTCAGTAGCTACTAGCCTTTGCCTCATGTCACTGCCAGGATTCTAGGCTTTTAATTTGGAACATTTTTGCTTTCTGGGATTTCGGAGGTAAAATAAATGTCTGCAAGTGGTAACAATCCTTTATTTACTCAGCTACTTGCCCTTGGGAGCGTCTTTTTCAAGGGAAGACCAGGACATTGGGCTACACACAGAACCAGAAGTCCCAAGGAGACCACCAGTGCTAGGTTAGTACGCCATTACCAATATCCCAGTTACAATTTTGTAGGACATAGTAGATGTTGGTCACATCCCATCACATCCACTGTTGGGGGAACAAAGGCTTGGCACTCTCTTTGCCTGGAGGGCCATCAATTGTGATGGACCACACTGAGGGAATGCCCATACTTAAGAGGATCCTATATATTGCACATGATAAGCTAATTCCTATCAACCATAGATGGCAATATGGATATACTTAAGAAGAACATTTGAAAGTAGGGATAGAGCAGATTGATTAGGAAAGACAGATACCTTAAATGAAAGGCCCCTTGTATTAAAGGGGATATAAAATGACAAAACGACAAAATAAAATGTCCTTACAATAGACAAGACCAATGTCCCCGTAATACACACACTGTCTACCAAGTCAGATTTTAAGGGCCTTAAAGGTGAGTGAATTCTCACACTCACACTCATTCACTCAGCATTTTCCACCTCTAAATGCACCTTAGGGTTTGGGAGGAAAATCAAGTCTCATCTGAAGTTAGTCCCTCTGCACTACTGTGCTTAAAGCGCACTCCACCAATGGCCATTTGGGACTACTTGCTACCATGGCACCTAAGTATTCTTCCCAAAGTCTCTGAGGAGAACTAGAATTTTGTGACAGGGGACGTCAGGCCATAAGAAATGGAGGAATGGACTGAAATAGGGCAGAACTGGGGCTTAGGGAAAATAACAACATGGGCCAAGGGATGTGTTCACATCATTAGTGAACATTTAGTGCACTTCCATGGGTTCCCATGAATAGCAATATGGGGTGCGTTCACATAATTGTTATGTATATACAGAGTGCAAAAAACATTAAGAACACCTTACCTTGTAGAGTCCACACCACACCACCTGATATTGAGTTGTACCCCCTTTTCAGAACAGCCTCAATTCCTTGGGGCATGGACTCTACAAGGTGTCCAAAGCATTCCACAGGGATGCTGGCTCATGTCGACTCCAATGCTTCCCACAGTTGTGTCAAGTTGGCTGGATGTCCTGGATTATTTTTGATACAGATGGGAAACTGTCGACCAGCAGCTTTCCAGTTCTTGACACAAATCGGTGAGCCTGGCAACTACTACCATACCCCGTTCAACAGGCACTTTAAATATTTAGTCTTGCCCATTCACCCTTTGAATGACACACAATCCATGTCTCAAGGCTTAAAAATCCTTGTGGTTGTAACAAGTGACATCAATAAGGGATCATAGCTTTCACCTGGTCAGTCTGTCAAGGAAAGAGCAGGTGTTCCTAATGTTTTCTAAGTGAACACTTCATTGTAGTTAATATGGGTTCCCCTGAACAGGGCACACTTTAGGACCCCTCTCAGGCACTGCTGTGGCCACCTCAGTGGACTGTGGACTGTTCCATTGGAAAATAAGAGACTCTCCGTCTCCACACATGCTGCAATTTTAGAATGTGGGGGGTGGGCAGCTATGGGACCACATGATGAAAAGGGCCCCTGTTCCGTTCTCCACATTGACTGCTCTTTTCTCCCTTCACTCTCTTCCCTCCTTTCCAGTCCTCCTCCTGCTGATTTCCCTGGAGAAACTAACTGGTTCTACAATAACCATCCACATCAACTCCTGGTGGGTGACTCAATACAGTGTGTCCCTTCAACTACATGCAGGGAACTCCTTGAGCTATACTGCGTAGAATCACAGCCAACCTGACAGACGGCGTAGACTAACAGCCACCCTGACAGACAGTGTAGAATAACAACCACCCTGACAGACAACCACCCTGACAGACAACCACCCTGACAGACAACCACCCTGACAGACATCGTAGAATAACAACCACCCTGACAGACAACCACCCTGACAGACAGCGTAGAATAACACCCACCCTGACAGACAACCACCCTGACAGACAGCATAGAATAACAACCACCCTGACCGACAGCGTAGACTAACACCCACCCTGACAGACAGTGTAGAATAACAACCACCCTGACAGACAACCACCCTGACCTGACAGACAACCACCCTGACAGACAACCACCCTGACAGACAACCACCCTGACAGACAACCACCCTGACAGACATCGTAGAATAACAACCACCCTGACAGACAACCACCCTGACAGACAGCGTAGAATAACACCCACCCTGATAGACAACCACCCTGACCGACAGCGTAGAACAACAACCACCCTGACCGACAGCGTAGAATAACAACCACCCTGACAGACAACCACCCTGACAGACAACCACCCTGACAGACAGCGTAGAATAACAACCACCCTGACAGACAACCACCCTGACAGACAACCACCCTGACAGACAACCACCCTGACAGACAGCGTAGAATAACAACCACCCTGACAGACAACCACCCTGACAGACAGCGTAGAATAACAACCACTGACACAGACTTGAACAATAAGGGATACAGTAAATATGCACTTGGGGTTATGGCGTGAAGGAGACATGCACATTGAGTAAAGGGAATGGGTATAGGGTAAAGGGGGTGTTGCAAAGGGACACAAGTTGTAGAGAGAAAGGGTCTAAAGATGACGACCCAGGAGGTTACAGCCTTTATAAGGTCTAACCGTGAGGGTGCAGATAAAAGGTATATAAGGTGGCCTACAGCAAAAAGGTGCACAGCATGGAAAGATGCGTTTTGAGAACAGGTAGCCAGGAGGGTAGAATTACAATACCAGGGTGAAACAAGGCACAGCAAGCCTACAGCAAACACAATACATTGACAACAACATAACTAACTACAGACCTCAGCAAAGCAGTAACAAGGGTGGACACATACCAGGCTATAAGGATCTAACTAGTAGGCTACACCGACCAGGCTATACGGTACTAACTAGTAGGCTACAGAGACTAGGCTATAAGGTACTAACTAGTAGGCAACACCGACCAGGCTATAAGGTACTAACTAGTAGGCTACGGAGACCAGGCTATAAGGAACTAACTAGTAGGCTACACATACCAGGCTATAAGGAACTAACTAGTAGGCTACACATACCAGGCTATAAGGAACTAACTAGTAGGCTACACATACCAGGCTATAAGGAACTAACTAGTAGGCTACACAGACCAGGCTATAAGGTACTAACTAGTAGGCTACACCGACCAGGATATAAGGTACTAACTAGTAGGCTACAGAGACCAGGCTATAAGGTACTAACTAGTAGGCTACAGCGACCAGGCTATAAGGTACTAACTAGTAGGCTACAGAGACCAGGCTATAAGGTACTAACTAGTAGGCTACAGAGACCAGGCTATAAGGTACTAACTAGTAGACTACAGAGACCAGGCTATAAGGTACTAACTAGTAGGCTACAAGATACATACTAGTATGCTACAAGGTACAAACTAGTAGGTTACAAGGTACAAACTAGTAGGTTACACAAGTTAGCGTCTAACCAGCTAAGGCAACACAGAAACTCAAACTACACAAACTGGACTTGCCATCTTCGCGCCACATGCATGTCCAGCAACACACAACACCCTAGTTGCTAACTAAGACAGAGGAAGAGCCGGATAGCTAAACGTGACTCACCGTGTGATATCCCCTGACTATGGGTGGCTTGCCGGTGGGGTACGGGTCCACTGTGTCAATGATGGTCTGCCGCTCGCCTTTCTGGTTGATCTTGCGGAACCTGCGGCGGGACTGACGATGTGATGCTTGCCTCTGGAAGTACTCCTCATTTTCCTCCATATAGTCCACCTGGGGAAACAGGGTAGGAGGAAATAAAGGAGTGACTGGCTCTTCTTTTCCTTGCCCCCTCCCTCCCCTCTCACTGCGTAAAAATAGCAACGTTTGTGGGCTGCGCCTCAACACTCCTCTCCGACATCAACGGGAGCATTCACAACTCCAGGAGAAGGGGGAAAAAGAGAGAAGGATATGTGTGAGAGCGAGAGAGAGGTACAGAAAGAATGAGCAAGGGAAGGGTGTGAACGAAAGAAGACAAACAGAGGAATAGATCAAGAGGGATGGAGGGGGAGAGAGAAAATAAACAGAGAGAGATACCTTGCCCTGATGTGATTCAGATTGACTCAATCTCATTCAGTGCCAGTCAGCCAGTCAGTGCCAGTCAGCCAACCAGTATCAGTCAGCCAACCAGTATCAGTCTCAGTCTCAGCCAACCAGTATCAGTCTCAGTCTCAGCCAACCAGTATCAGTCTCAGCCAACCAGTATCAGTCTCAGTATCAGTCAACCAGTATCAGTCTCAGCCAACCAGTATCAGTCTCAGTATCAGTCAACCAGTATCAGTCTCAGCGTCAGCCAGCGTCAGTCAGCCAGTCAGCCAGCCAGTCAGCCAGCCAGCGTCAGCCAGCCAGCGTCAGCCACACTGCGTCAGCCAGTCAGCGTCAGCCAGCCAGCGTCAGCCAGCCAGCGTCAGCCAGCCAGCGTCAGCCAGCCAGTCAGCGCCAGCCAGCCAGTCAGCGTCAGCCAGCCAGTCAGCGTCAGCCAGCGTCAGCCAGCGCCAGCCAGTCAGTGTCAGCCAGCCAGTCAGTGTCAGCCAGCCAGCGTCAGCCAGCCAGTCAGCGTCAGCCAGCCAGTCAGCGTCAGCCAGCCAGTCAGCGTCAGCCAGCCAGTCAGCTTCAGCCAGCTAGCGTCAGCCAGCCAGTCAGCTTCAGCCAGCGTATCAGTAAGTGTCATCCAGTCAGCCAGCCAGCCAGCGTCAGCCAGCCAGTCAGCAAGTGTCATCCAGTCAGCCAGCCAGTCAGTGTCAGCCAGCCAGCCAGTCAGTCAGTGTCCGCCAGCGTCAGCCAGTCAGCTTCAGCCAGCGTATCAGTAAGTGTCAGCCAGCCAGTCAGCCAGCCAGCGTCAGCCAGCCAGTCAGCAAGCCAGTCAGCAAGTGTCATCCAGTCAGCCAGCCAGCCAGCGTCAGCCAGCCAGTCAGCGTCAGCCAGCTAGTGTCAGCCAGCGTTAGCCAGTCAGTGCGTGTCAGCCAGCGTTAGCCAGTCAGTGCGTGTCAGCCAGCCAGCCAGCGTTAGCCAGTCAGTGCGTGTCAGCCAGCCAGCGTTAGCCAGTCAGTGCGTGTCAGCCAGCCAGCCAGCGTTAGCCAGTCAGTGCGTGTCAGCCAGCCAGCCAGTCAGTGCGTGTCAGCCAGCCAGCCAGTCAGTGCGTGTCAGCCAGCCAGCCAGTCAGTGCGTGTCAGCCAGCCAGCCAGTCAGTGCGTGTCAGCCAGCCAGCCAGTCAGTGCGTGTCAGCCAGCCAGCCAGTCAGTGCGTGTCAGCCAGCCAGCCAGTCAGTGCGTGTCAGGCCGCCAGTGTCAGCCAGCCCGCCAGTGTCAGCCAGCCCGCCAGTGTCAGCCAGCCCGCCAGTGTCAGCCAGCCCGCCAGTGTCAGCCAGCCAGTGTCAGCCAGCCAGTGTCAGCCAGCCAGTGTCAGCCAGCCAGTGTCAGCCAGTCAGTAAGCATCAGCGAGCGACAGCCAGCCAGCGACCGAGCGTCAGCCAGCCAGCGACCGAGCGTCAGCCAGCCAGCGACCGAGCGTCAGCCAGCCAGCGACCGAGCGTCAGCCAGCCAGCGAGCGAGCGTCAGCCAGCCAAGTCAGTGTCAGCCAGCCAAGTCAGTGTCAGCCAGCCAAGTCAGTGTCAGCCAGCCAAGTCAGTGACAGCCAGCCAAGTCAGTGACAGCCAGCCAGTAAGCCAGTGTTAGCCAGCGTCAGCCAGCCAGCCAGCGTCAGCCAGTCAATCAGCGTCAGCCAGCCAGTAAGCCAGTGTTAGCCGGCGTCAGCCAGCCAGCCAGCGTCAGCCAGTCAATCAGCGTCAGCCAGCATCACCCAAGCCAGCGTACCAGCCAGCCAGCCCGTCCGTATCGGCCAGCCAGCCAGCCCGTCCGTATCGGCCAGCCAGCCAGCCCGTCCGTATCGGCCAGCCAGCCAGCCCGTCCGTATCGGCCAGCCAGCCAGCCCGTCCGTATTGGCCAGCCAGCCAGCCAGCCCGTCCGTATCGGCCAGCCAGCCAGACCGTCCGTATCGGCCAGCCAGCCAGACCGTCCGTATCGGCCAGCCAGCCAGACCGTCCGTCCGTATCATCCAGCCAGCCAGTCCGTATCATCCAGCCAGCCAGCCAGCCAGCCAGTCAGTCCGTATCAGCCAGCCAGCCAGCCAGTCAGTCCGTATCAGCCAGCCAGCCAGTCCGTACCAGCCAGTCAGTCTGTATCAGCCAGTCAGTCCGTATCAGCCAGCCAGCCAGTCAGTCAGTCCGTATCAGCCAGCCAGCCAGTCCATATCAGCCAGCCAGCCAGTCCATATCAGCCAGCCAGCCAGTCCATATCAGCCAGCCAGCCAGTCCATATCAGCCAGCCAGCCAGTCCATATCAGCCAGCCAGCCAGTCCATATCAGCCAGCCAGCCAGTCCATATCAGCCAGCCAGCCAGTCCATATCAGCCAGCCAGCCAGTCCATATCAGCCAGCCAGCCAGTCCATATCAGCCAGCCAGCCAGTCCATATCAGCCAGCCAGCCAGCGTCAGCCATCCAGCCAGCGTCAGTCAGCCAGCATCAGCCAGCCAGCATCAGCCAGCGTGTCAGTGGCAACCAGCCAGCCAGCGTCAACCAGTCAGTCAGTGTCCAGTCAGACAGTCAGAGTCAGCCTAACCCCCCCCCCACGTACACCCCCCCCCCCACTCGGCGTCCGTCAGCTGCTGCCCTCCCTCCCTCCCGATCACACTGTCTCCCTGGCTCTGCTCTGGCTGTCTAGCACCTTCCAGAGTCACAGCCCCGTGAAATGGCACATAAGGGATAATGGCAAAACTGGCCTGGTAAATGATGAATACAACTTGTGCTTGAGGAGAAAGAAAGCTACTTTCGTGAGGCATGGGCTATTGGAAGACAGAAAGACATGTACAAAATACTGCAGCAAAACATATTTTCTCTGATCACGAAAAGCATTTTACAACTTGATACTTAACAGTCGTGTGCAGCAGCCTGGTGACATATGCCTGGTGTTAGAATAGCACATTTAAGGCCTTTACAGTTGGCACACTGTCCTCCATTGCCAGCTTCTTTACTGCGGTTTCACATTTCATAGCACTTAGCCTTTGGGATTACACATCAAATCTCTCTGCCTCCCTCTGCCATACCAACTGCTGCTATGGCAACAGCAGGGGAGCTGTGGTGGATGACAGTTGTGTATGAGAGAGGAGAAATAACAAGAGTAAGTGCATGTGATGTGTATCAGTTTGTGTATGTGTGTATTGATTTGGTTTGAGTGTGTGCGTGCGTGCGTACGAGTATCGGTTCGATTTGCGTGTGAGAGCCGCTGGTGCCTCGGTATCATAGCACTCCAACGCCATTCTCCCAGTAATTCTAGGGAGCTTGTTGCGCCCATAATAGCCGAGGACCATGCCAGGAAGGGGTAATGATCAACAGCAGGACAGAGAGAAGGCTATTAGAAGAGCTGGAGCTTAGCTGATGGAGATATATTTAACAAAAAGGCACCACCTATATGAATATTATCATAGAAATCCATAGGACACTGATTACTAGGAAGATATCTTAGTTGCAACCATGCTGTATGGGAGATGCTGGTTAACACATAGGTTAAGTATGACTGCTCCGTTCAAACGGAGCAATAGGAGACGTGTGTGTGATTAAATTGGTGTCAAATTGTAGTCTGTGTGTGTGCTCGATTATGTGTGTGCGCATGATTGTGTGTGGTGTGTGCCTGCACACGTCAGAGAGAAAATAACGGGTGGGCTTTCATATCTTTAAAGATCTAGCACACTTCGGAGGCCTACTGTTCGACCGCAGATTGCATTGTCCCAGTAAAGCTGGATCGATTGGTTTTCAACGTCGCTTTTTATAAAAGGTCTGTGTCAAGTGGGTCAAACGTTACATCACAGACTGTAGCCTTCGACTGAAGAGTGAAAAATAACTGGAAATAACTGCGACACATATATATATTCATCACATATAAGTATGTGAGTGAGCAGTGAACAAGAAAACTGCTGCACGTACTATAGCTGAAGCCATGTCAACAGAAGCACTAGCATTACTTGTAGTTGATATTACGCCGCAACAAAAATTAAATATAAAACTTACATTGTGGGCGCATCATCTAAATTAGATGGGGTGTAAAAGTCCTCATTAAACATGTTAGGTCGTTGCTAAGTCACGTCCCCATAAGCCCTACGTCGCCTTTATAAACCCCCGTCCCAATACATTAGTGTATGAAGCGGTGTGCTGTTGCCTGATGTGGCGTCACTGTGGTAAAGTTGGAAACGCTGGCGGGACTCACCACAATCATCTCCGAAGGTTCCAGAACGATGCACTCACATCCACGTCTCAGGCTCCCTGCAGAACGCTTCCCAAAACTGGTGAGAGAACAAATGACAGAGAAAAAAAGAAGAGTTTAGGGAAAACTACTTTTAATACATTTTGCTTGGCATCGGTGGGATTCAATCTGGAATTTATGTTATTCCTGTTCAAACGATAGACAAACATTCCTCCTTGAACAGCGTATAAGTACGCATTTCACAGTAAGGTCTACATGTGACAAATACAATTCGATTTGAAGTTGGATAAGTAAAAATACAATTCAAGTGGACAATTCCTGGATGAAGAATGAAGACTGCAAGAGTTGTATGATGCATTCAGTCCCCAAACTGAAACTGAAATCAACACCAAAATGTGTGTTGATGGGACTCCCGGAGTCACATATCAGTACATATCATTTTTTGTTTATGTTGTGTAAATTCCCCCAGTGTACATACATATACAAAAGTATGTGAACATCCATCAAATTAGTGGATTCGTCCATTTCAGCCACACCTGTTGCTGACAGGTGTATACAATTGAGCCTAGTGGTTAGAGCGTTGGAAAAGAAACTGGAAGGTTGTAAGTTCAAACCCCCGAGCTGACAAGGTACAAATCTGTCGTTCTGCCCCTGAACAGGCAGTTAACCCACTGTTTCTAGGCCATCATTGAAAATAAGAATTTGTTCTTAACTGACTTGCCTAGTTAAGGTACAAAATAAAAAATAAAAAAATAAAAAAATAAACAAACATTGGCAGTAGAATGGCCCGTACTGAAGAGCACAGTGACTTTCAACGTGGCCCCATCATAGGATGCCACTTTTCCAACAAGTTTGTCAAATATCTGCCAAGCTAGAGCTGCGGTCAACTGTAAGTGCTGTTATTGTGAAAAATAAACATCTAGGAGCAACAACGGAACAGCTGTGAAGTGGTAGGCCACACAAGCTCACAGAATGGGACCCCAATCGTCTGTCCTTGGTTGCAACACTCTGGAAGCAACATCAGCACAAGAACTGTTCTTCGGGAGCCGCACACAAGCCTAAGATCACCATGTGCAATGCCAAGCATCGGCTGGAGTGGTGTAAAGCGTTCCACCATTTAACTCTGGAGCAACATAAATGCGTTCTCTGGAATGTTGAATCACGTTTCACCATCTGGCAGTCCGAACGAAAAAATGTGGGTTTGGCAGATGCCAGGAGAACGCAGCCTGCCCTAATGCATAGAGCCAACTGTAAAGTTTGGTGGAGGAGGAATAATGATCTGGAGCTGTTATTCATGGATTGGGCTAAGTCCCTTAGTTCCAGTGAAGGGACATTTTAACTCTACAACAAACAAAGACATTCTAGACGATTCTGTGCATCCAACTTTGAGGCAACAGTTTGGGGAAGGCCTTAAACTGCTATCCCAGGGAAACATGTTTCCATTGCCAAAGCAAGTGAAATAGATAATAAACAAAAGTGAAAAAGGACAAAATTAACAGTAAACATTACTCAAATGTTCAAAAAGAATAAAGTCATTTCAAATGTCATATTATATATAGATAGATAGACTGCTCAAAAAAATAAAGGGAACACTAAAATAACACATCCTAGATCTGAATGAATGAAATATTCTTATTAAATACTTTTTTCTTTACATAGTTGAATGTGCTGACAACAAAATCACACAAAAATGATCAATGGAAATCAAATTTATCAACCCATGGAGGTCTGGATTTGGAGTCACACTCAAACGCCTGGGCATGCTCCTGATGAGGTGGCGGATGGTCTCCTGAGGGATCTCCTCCCAGACCTGGACTAAAGCATCCGCCAACTCCTGGACAGTCTGTGGTGCAACGTGGTGTTGGTGGATGGAGCGAGACGTGATGTCCCAAATGTGCTCAATTGGATTCAGGTCTGGGGAACGGACGGGCCAGTCCATAGCATCAATGCCTTCCTCTTGCAGGAACTGCTGACACACTCCAGCCACATGAGGTCTAGCAATGTCTTGCATTAGGAGGAACCCAGGGCCAACAGCACCAGCATATGGTCTCACAAGGGGTCTGAGGATCTCATCTCGGTACCTAATGGCAGTCAGGCTACCTCTGGCGAGCACATGGAGGGCTGTGCGGGCCCCCCAAAGAAATGCCACCCCACACCATGACTGACCCACCGCCAAACCGGTCATGCTGGAGGATGTTGCAGGCAGCAGAACGTTCTCCACGGCGTCTCCAGACTCTTTCACATCTGTCACGTGCTCAGTGTGAACCTGCTTTCATCTGTGAAGAGCACAGGGCGCCAGTGGCGAATTTGCCAATCTTGGTGTTCTCTGGCAAATGCCAAACGTCCTGCACGGTGTTGGGCTGTAAGCACAACCCCCACCTGTGGAAGTCGGGCCCTCATCACCCTCATGGAGTCTGTTTCTGACCGCTTGAGCAGACACATGCACATTTGTGGCCTGCTGGAGGTCATTTTGCAGGGCTCTGGCAGTGCTCCTCCTTGCACAAAGGCGGAGGTAGCGGTCCTGCTGCTGGGTTGTTGCCCTCCTACGGCCTCCTCCACGTCTCCTGATGTACTGGCCTGTCTCCTGGTAGCGCCTCCATGCTCTGGACACTACGCTGACAGACACAGGAAACCTTCTTGCCACAGCTCGCATTGATGTGCCATCCTGGATGAGCTGCACTACCTGAGCCACTTGTGTGGGTTGTAGACTCATGCTACCACTGGAGTGAAAGCACCGCCAGCATTCAAAAGTGACCAAAACATCAGCCAGGAAGCATAGGAACTGTGAAGTGGTCTGTGGTCCCCACCTGCAGAACCACTCCTTTATTGGGGGTGTCTTGCTAATTGCCTATAAATTTCCACCTGTTGTCTATTCCATTTGCACAACAGCATGTGAAATTTATTGTCAGTGTTGCTTCCTAAATGGACAGTTTGATTTCACAGAAGTGTGATTGACTTGGAGTTACATTGTGTTGTTTAAGTGTTCCCTTTATTTTTGTTTGAGCAGTGTATATATAGTGTTGTAGCAACGTGCAAATAAACAAATATGGGTTGTATTTACAATGGTGTGGTTCTTCCCTGGTTGCCCTTTTCTTGTGGCAACAGGTCACAATTCTTACTGCTGTGATGGCACACTGTGGTATTTCACCCAGTAGATATGGGAGTTAATGTATCTGCGTAATCTGAGGGAAATATGCGTCTCTAATATGGTCATACATTTGGCAGGGGGTTAGGAAGTGCAGCTCACTTTCCACCTCATTGTGGGCATTGTGCACATTGTCTTCTCTTGAGAGTCAGGTCTACCTATGTTGGTCTCTCAATGACAAGGCTATACTCACTCAGTCTGTATATAGTCCGTTTTCTTTCATTTTTGGGTCAGACAGTGGCAGGCATGTGTACTCTGTTTAGGGCCAAATAGCTTTCTAGTTTGCTCAGTTTTTTTTGTAAATTTTTCCCAATGTGTCAAGTAATTATCTTTTTATTTTCTTGTTATTTGGTTGGGTCTAATTGTGTTGCTGTCCTGGGGCTCTGTTTGTGAACAGAGCCCCAGGACCAGCTTGCTTAGGGGACTCTTCTCTCTGTAGGTGATGGCTTTGTTATGGAAGGTTTGGGAATCGCTTCCTTTTAGGTGGTTGTAGAATTTAACGGCTCTTTTCAACAATAATTATTTGGTGTTTTACTAGGGACACTGAGGATATCTTTGCAGAGTCTCAATTTGGTGTTTGTCCCATTTAGTGAATTATTGGTTGGTGAGCGGACCCCAGACCTCATTACCATAACGGGCAATGGGTTCTATAACCGATTTAAGTAATTTTAACCAGATACTAATTGGTATGTCGAATTTCATGTTCCTTTTGATGGTGTCTCTCAGATCTTTCACAGCATTGTAAACGTTACCTGTGGCGTTGATGTTTAGGCCAAGGTAGGTATAGTTATGTGCTCTAGGGCAACGGTGTCTAGGTGGAATTTGTATTTGTGGTCCTAGCAACTGGACCTTTTTTTGAACACCATTTTTGTCTTACTGAGATTTACAATTAGGGCCCAGGTCTGACAGAATCTGTGCAGAAGATCTAGGTGCTGCTGTAGGCTGCCCTCAGTTGGGGACAGAAGCACCAGATCATCAGCAAACAGTAGACATTTGACTTCAGATTCCCGTAGGGTGAAGCTGGGTGCTGCAGACTGTTGTAGTGCCAATTCGATGATATACATGTTGAAGAGGGTGGGGCTCAAGCTGCATCCCTGTCTCACCCCATGAGCCTGTGGAAAGAAATGTGTTTTTTGCCAATTTTAACCACACACCGTGTACATGGATTTATAGTCATGTCGTTTTTGTTTATATAAATGCTGCAGTTGCCACTCAAGTTTTTTCTTCCAATTGTGAACTGTATGAAATAACTAGCTAGTTAGCGGTGTGTGCTAAAAGTGTTTCAAAATCTGTCTGAGACCTCAAAGTAGTTGTGTTCTTTGCTATGTACGGCCATGGCTTTTGTGGAGCGATAGGTAACGATGCTTCAAGGGTGACTGTTGATGATGTGTTCAGAGGGTCCCTGATTCAAGCCCAAGTTGGGGCGAGGAGAGGGATGGAAGCAACAGTGTTACATTGATGCTCTGGACCCGCATCACTCGGTTGGGCTCTGTATTGTGGTTGCTGCAGAAAATAAGTGCAAAAGGGGTGAGTGTAACCAGTGTAAAATGGCTAGCTAGTTAGTGGTGCACGCTTGTAGAGTTTCAACTCTATGATGTCAATCGGTCTGAGAACTTTAAGTTGTTGTTACTCCTGTGGCTTTTGTGAAGCAATAGGTAATGATGCTTCATGGGAGGCAGTTGTTGATGTGCTCAGGGGGTCCCTGGTTTAAGCCCAGGTTGGGGCAAGGGGCAGGACTGAATAAATACTGTTACACATGTTTGACCCTATCAATGTTTCTTACACAATCCTGTTTGTTCCCATTAGTCCTAAATTATAGCATTTCAAGGTTACATTTGATGACTGACGAGAATGGTTTTAAAAACATTTCATCTAAGCGTGTTCTTCAAGAAGGATTGATGTGCAGGGCTACTACAATATGTTGAGTGTGTTAAGCTGTGTGGGGTTAATGCCAATCATGACTGTTTGACTTGACTGGTGATGAGACTGCCTCAGCTGCGGCTTATGCCCTCTTAGCTGGGAGACCACCAAATAGCGTGCTCAACCATGCCCTTCTATTTACATTCCTTTCCATAAGTACTCCAACACACCATTTCATAGTGTCCTTTCTGCAAATGCCACAATATATGAGCTAATAAGGTTATGTACGTAAAGAGAGTGTAGGGGGAAGGGGGGTTGACTTCCACATGTGGGCCTTTTTTAGGCGTCAATCCCACTACAACTTCACCCCACCTGTCCAGACGAGTCATAACAATGGTATATGTTTAGGGTTTGGGAATGTAAATCAGAAGATGGAAACAGTAAAGGTTACAAGTTCGACTTGCATTTTTAACAAAGATTAATCCCCTGGTTATGCAAGACTTTTGCTGCTTGGTGGTGGTGAAGCCGCAAGAAGGTGGGCAGAGAGAGTGCCTCAGGGGTAATCAAATAGAGGTCGACCGATTAATCGGAAAGGCCGATTAATTAGGGCCGATTTCAAGTTTTCATAACGGGAAGTTTGAATTTTTGGACGTCGATTTTTATTTTATTTTTACATATATTTAAGCTATATTTAACTAGGCAAGTCAGTTAACCTCACTGGGATATGTGGGATGCTAGCGTCCCACCTGGCCAAAAGCCAGGGACAATGCAGAGTGCTAAATTCAAATAAATTACTATAAAAATCTAACTTTCCTTAAAACACACATGCAAGATAGCAAATTAAAGCTACACTTGTTGTGAATCCAGCCCACATGTCAGATTTCAAAAATGATTTTTGGCGAAAGCAATCGAAGCTATTATCTGAGAATAGCACCTCCGTAAACAAAGAGAGAAAGCATATTTCAACCCTACAGGAGCGACACAAAACACAGAAATAAAAATATAATTCATGCCTTACCTTTGACGAGCTTCTTTTGTTGGCACTCCAATATGTCCTTTTGTTCGATTAATTCCGTCGATATATATCCAAAATGTGCATTTATTCGGCACGTTTGATCCAGAAAAACACCGGTTCCAACTTGTGCAACGTGACTACAAAATATCTCAAAAGTTACCTGTAAACTTTGCCAAAACATTTCAAACTACTTTAGGTATTTTTTTAACAGTACACTTCAAGTGACCCTCGTTCAAGATGGCCATACTTCATTACACAAAGGAAAAACCGCAACCAATTTCTAAAAACTGTTGACATCCAGTGGAAGCGATAGGAACTGCAAGAAGGTCCCTTAGAAATCTGGATTCCCAATGAAAACCCATTGAAAAGAGAGTGACCTCAAAAAAAAATCTGAATGGTTTGTCCTCAGGGATTCGCCTGCTAAATAAGTTCTGTTATACTCACAGACATGATTCAAACAGTTTTAGAAACTTCAGTGTTTTCTATCCAAATCTACTAATAATATGCATATCTTATCTTCTGGGGAGGAGTAGCAGGCAGTTGAATTTGGGCATGCATTTCATCCGGACGTGGAAACACTGCCCCGTCACCAAGAAGTTAAGAACACATTCTTATTTTCAATGACGGCCTAGCAACGGTGGGTTAACTGCCTCGCTTAGGGGCAGAACAACAGATTTTTAACTGGTCAGCTCGGGGGATTCAATCTTGCAACCTTACAGTTAACTAGTCCAACGCTCTAACCACCTGATTACATTGCACTCCACGAGGAGACTGCCTGTTACGCGAATGCAGTAAGCCAAGGTAAGTTGCTAGCTAGCATTAAACTTATCTTGTAAAAAACAATCAATCATAATCACTAGTTAACTACACATGGTTGATGATATTACTAGTTTATCTAGCTTGTCCTGCATTGTATATAATCGATGCAGTGCGCATCGTTGCTCCAATGTGTACCTAACCATAAACATCGATGCCTTCCTTAAAATCAATACACAGAAGTATATATTTTTAGACCTGCATATTTAGCTTAAAGAAATCTAGGTTAGCAGGCAATATTAACCAGGTGAAATTGTGTCACTTCTCTTGCATTCATTGCACGAGTCAGTGTATATGTAACAGTTTGGGCTGCCTAATTTGCCTGAGACTTGGAGTGGTTGTTCCCCTTGCTCTGCATGGGTAATGCTGCTTCGAGGGTGGCTGTTGTCGTTGTGTTGCTGGTTCGAGCCCAGGGAGGAGCGAGGAGAGGGACGGAAGCTATACTGTTACACTGGCAATACTAAAGTGCCTATAAGAACATCCAATAGTCAAAGGTTAATGAAATACAAATGGTATAGAGAGAAATAGTCCTATAATTCCTACAATCTTAAACCTCTTACCTGGGAATATTGAAGACTCATGTTAAAAGGAACCACCAGCTTTTGTATGTTCTCATGTTCTGCGTAAGGAACTTAAACGTTCGCTTTTTCACATGCAATATATTGCACTTGTATTTTCTTCTCCAACACTTTGTTTTTGCATTATTTAAACCAAATTGAACATCTTTCATTATTTATTTATTTTTACCTTTATTTAACTAGGCAAGTCAGTTAAGAACAAATTCTTATTTTCAATGACGGCCTAGGAACAGTAGGTTAACTGCCTGTTCAGGGGCAGAGCGACAGATTTGTACCTTGTCAGCTCAGGGATTTGAACTTGCAACGTTTCGGTTACTAGTAGAACACTAACCACTAGGATACCCTTGAGGCTAAATTGATTTTGATGTATTATATTAAGTTAAAATAAGTGTTCATTCAGTATTGTTGTAATTGTCATTATTACAAATAAAAATAAATTGGCCGATTAATCGGTATCTGCTTTTTTTGGTCTTCCAATAATCTGTATCGGCGTTGAAAAATCTAAATCTGTCGATCACTATAATCAAAGTCAATGAAAACATGACCGGGAAACTAATAGTTGAAGGTCTCCAACCAACTCCAACCGACCAAAGGCTAAACAGACAGTCAAGATGGTTAGAGGGCATCGAAAGAGTGCAGAGTGTCTGATACCTTCTCGCCCATCCAACACAAACACAAAACCTGCCGTTCGGGCACATGGTAGCTTTCCTGAACTGTAAATAGAAGCCGACATCCAGGCAAAGAATTCACAAGTGACTTGTGACTAATGACTCATACATTTTACTTCCCGAAATATAACTTGATGCTTCAATGACGCTGAAATAGGGTGGAGTGCATCCATTTTGGGTACACATCGATTGGAGTGCATCTCAAAATATCAAATCATGCCTAGTGTCTACTCCTTTCATAACTTTCCCCACAAATTCAAAAGCACAAAAGTTAAATGTAGTGTTAGTTCAGTTGCCAAACGGATGTATAACCTCAACCCAACAAATCTCTCTGCTGAGCTGATCTGGAGGCACAGTGTGCTCGCTAACAATAACAAAATAATTTTGAAAAACATGCCTTGCATCCCTGACATCTTTCATATACTCTAATCGTTGAACCCACCAGCTCCCTTGCTGGAGAAAAGTCATAATTTCAGCTACAACCGGTTACCATTGTGCTACTGTGTGCTGGTCCTCCTAGGGAAAACATGTCTCACAGACTCACGCCTCGTGCCTGGAAGTTAAGAAAAACGCAATGAACTCATACCTGCCAGAGGTCTGTCATCTGGTATGTATATCCTCTCTCTCCCTCTCAAAGTCCTTCCTCAGTCTACAACCACCTAGACGAGTACATCCAGTTGGGAAAAGTTCTGATCAATCGCAGCATTTCACTCCGCTCATAGTTGCACCATCCTGCTGGTGTTTGAGTGAGTGAGTGTGTGAGAGGGTGTGGTGTGTGTGTGCCTGTCTCTAGCTACGCTGTGCGTACTCTGGCCAACATTCCAGTGCACAGCTCACTTCCTGCAGGCCTGGGAGCATACAGGCCAGGGGTGGGGTGGTGCGAGGGTGACCCTTTCTTCCACCAGTCCTTCTCTGCAGGCCATATACATGAACTCTGGTGCAACAGGCTACAATTTTGACTAGTGGGGAGTAATACGCACGCAGCTCTCACTCCTATACCCTCCCTTTTTTTGATATCCTTATTGTTACTACAATTATGATTACATACATACATACATACATACATACATACACATATATATATATATATACACACACACACATACATATACATACATACATACATACATACATACATACATACATACATATACACATATATATATACACACACACACACACACACTGCTCAAAAAAATAAAGGGAACACTTAAACAACACAATGTAACTCCAAGTCAATCACACTTTTGTGAAATCAAACTGTCCACTTAGGAAGCAACACTGATTGACAATAAATTTCACATGCTGTTGTGCAAATGGAATAGACAACAGGTGGAAATTATAGGCAATTAGCAAGACACCCCCAATAAAGGAGTGGTTCTGCAGGTGTTGACCACAGACCACTTCTCAGTTCCTATGCTTCCTGGCTGATGTTTTGGTCACTTTTGAATGCTGGCGGTGCTTTCACTCCAGTGGTAGCATGAGTCTACAACCCACACAAGTGGCTCAGGTAGTGCAGCTCATCCAGGATGGCACATCAATGCGAGCTGTGGCAAGAAGGTTTCCTGTGTCTGTCAGCGTAGTGTCCAGAGCATGGAGGCGCTACCAGGAGACAGGCCAGTACATCAGGAGACGTGGAGGAGGCCGTAGGAGGGCAACAACCCAGCAGCAGGACCGCTACCTCCGCCTTTGTGCAAGGAGGAGCAGGAGGAGCACTGCCAGAGCCCTGCAAAATGACCTCCAGCAGGCCACAAATGTGCATGTGTCTGCTCAAACGGTCAGAAACAGACTCCATGAGGGTGGTATGAGGGCCCGACGCCCACAGGTGGGGGTTGTGCTTACAGCCCAACACCGTGCAGGACGTTTGGCATTTGCCAGAGAACACCAAGATTGGCAAATTCGCCACTGGCGCCCTGTGCTCTTCACAGATGAAAGCAGGTTCACACTGAGCACGTGACAGACGTGACAGAGTCTGGAAACGCCGTGGAGAACGTTCTGCTGCCTGCAACATCCTCCAGCATGACTGGTTTGGCGGTGGGTCAGTCATGGTGTGGGGTGGCATTTCTTTGGGAGGCCGCACAGCCCTCCATGTGCTCGCCAGAGGTAGCCTGACTGCCATTAGGTACCGAGATGAGATCCTCAGACCCCTTGTGAGACCATATGCTGGTGTGGTTGGCCCTGGGTTCCTCCTAATGCAAGACAATGCTAGGCCTCATGTGGCTGGAGTGAATCAGCAGTTCCTGCAAGAGGAAAGCATTGATGCTATGGACTGGCCCGCCCGTTCCCCAGACCTGAATCCAATTGAGCACATCTGGGACATCATGTCTCGCTCCATCCACCAACTCCACGTTGCACCACAGACTGTCCAGGAGTTGGCGGATGCTTTAGTCCAGGTCTGGGAGGAGATCCCTCAGGAGACCATCCACCACCTCATCAGGAGCATGCCCAGGCATTGTAGGGAGGTCATACAGGCACGTGGAGGCCACACACACTACTGAGCCTCATTTTGACTTGTTTTAAGGACATTACATCAAAGTTGGATCAGCCTGTAGTGTGGTTTTCCACTTTAATTTTGAGTGTGACTCCAAATCCAGACCTCCATGGGTTGATAAATTTGATTTCCATTGATCATTTTTGTGTGATTTTGTTGTCAGCACATTCAACTATGTAAAGAAAAAAGTATTTAATAACAATTTATCATTCATTCAGATCTAGGATGTGTTATTTTAGTGTTCCCTTAATTTTTTTGAAGGAATAAACTGCGTTCAACAGCGGATAAAAACTAAGTGGTCGCTCGCCCCTAACAAACAGTACACTAGACTCAACCCTCATTCTGAACAGCCCTACTTCTTCATTTCTCAAAGGAAAAATATCAACCAATTTCTAAAGACTGTTGACATCCACTGGAAGTGATAGGAACTGCAAGCAAGTGCCTAGATCCCCATCAAAACCCACTGAAAAGAGAGTGACCTCAAAACAATGTTTTCCTGGATGGTTTGTCTCTGGGTTTCGCCTGCCAGTAACTTCTGTTATACTCAGACATTATCCAAACAGTTTTCTATCCAAATCTACTAATAATCCTAGTTTCTGGGCCTGAGTAGCAGGTAGTTTACTTTGGGCACGCTTCTCATCCGGATGTGAAAATACCACCCCCTAGCCTAGAGAGGTTAATCCTAGGAAAAATTCCCTGTTTTAGGTCAGTTAGGATTACCACTTTATTTTAAGAATGTGAAATGTCAGAATAATAGTAGAGAAATCATTCTATTTCAGCTTTTATGAATTTCACCACATTCCCAGTGGGTCAGAAGTTTACATACACAATTAGTATTTGGTAGCATTGGCTTTAAAGTGTTTAACTTGGGTCAAACGTTTTAGGTAGCCTTCCACAAGCTTCCCACAATAAGTTGGGTGAATTTTGTCCCATTCCTCCTGACAGAGCTGGTGTAACTGAGTCAGGTTTGTAGGCCTCCTTGCTCACGCACAAGCTTTTTCAGTTCTGCCCACAAATGTCCTATAGGTTTGAGGTCAGGGCTTTGTGATGGCCACTCCAATAACTTGACTTCTTTGTCCGTAAGCCATTGTGCCACAACTTTGAAAGTATGCTTGGGGTCATTGTCCATTTGGAAGATCCCATTTGCGACCAAGCTTTAACTTCCTAACGGATGTCCCCATGTGCAGTCAGTAGTCTGACTTTTTATGGCGGTTTTGGAGCAGTGACTTATTCCTTGCTGAGTGGCCTTTCAGGTTACGCTGATATAGGGCTTGTTTTACAGTGGATGTAGATACTTTTGTACCTTTTTCCTCCCGCATCTTTACAAGATCCTTTGCTGTTGTTCTGGGATTGATTTGCACTTTTCGCACCACAGTATATTCATCTCTAAGGGACAGAACGCGTCTCCTTCCTGAACGCTATGAAGGCTGCGTGGTCTCATGGTGTTTATACTTGCGTACTATTGTTTGTACAGATGAACATGGTACCTTCAGGCGTTTGGAAATTGCTCCCAAGGATGAACCAGACTTTTGGAGGTCTACAATTGTTTTTCTGAGGTCTTGGCTGATTTCTTTTGATTTTCCCATGCAGAGGCAATGAGTGAAGGTAGGCCTTGAAATACATTCACAGGCACACCTCCAATTGACTCAAATTATGCCAATTAGCCTATCAGAAGCTTCTAAAGTCATAACATCATTATCTGGAATTTTCCAAGCTGTTTCAAAGCACAGTCAATTTAGTGTTTGTAAACTTCTGACCCACTGGAATTGTGATACAGTGAATTATAAGTCAAATAATCTGTCTGTAAACAATTGTTGGAAAAATGACTTGTGTCGTGCACAAAGTAGATGTCTTAAACGACTTGCTAAAACTATAGTTTGTTAACCAGAAATTTGTGGAGTGGCTGAAAAACGAGTTTTAATGACTCCAACCCAAGTGTATGTAAACTTCCGACTTCAACTGTACATTATCTTTCCCTTCATGTATTGTAAAGATTGGGCTGAAACAGCACAGGTGATATGATTATCTGTCACAGTGTACGGTGCATTATTCCAAAAACAAATGGGTGAATATTCAACCTATATAGCTCCTCCTGCACAACTAAGTGGGCTAATATTAAACCCATATAGCTCCTCCTGCACAACTAAGTGGGCTAATATTAAACCCATATAGCTCATCCGGCACAACTAAGTGGGCAAATATTAAACCCATATAGCTCCTCCGGCACAACTAAGTGGGCAAATATTAAACCCATATAGCTCCTCCTGCACAACTAAGTGCCTCCCTGTGTGCCTGCATCATACGCTGAGCAAACAGTTTCAGACCCATTCTCCCTAGTGGGTTCCTCTCAAGCATTAAAGTCTAATCTGCCAATATCCTAAAATCCCTCTCAAGGAGACACACTTTCACCTTGGAAAGGGGAAAGGTACATTTTGAGCGTGGGTAGCGGCTGTCCGATTCTTGGCATTTTTCAGGTGGAGTGGAACGCGGGCCTGTGGCAACGATGCTCCAGACATGCATATGAGTTATGAGTGTTACTGACCCTGAGATATGACAGAATAATTAGAGCTAAGCTTCTTAAGTCACAGTGCTTCGTATTGACATTTTTTTACATAAAGGAGCATTGTTTCAAGACACCCACAGTAGGGAAAGCGAATCCCGTATGCAAGACTGGATTTCATCACTGCGTTTATTGAGACTAACATTTTAGACAGGGAGACAAATAATTCAGTCGGGGGGGACGAATAATTCAGTCAGTGAGCCTAACATTTCAGTCGGTGACATTAATCATAGTTTTATTCACTTGTCTGCACCTGTAGTGTCTGTAGTCCAATGCACATATAGTCCTACTCTGATATAAGACACCCTTGGGTCAAAAACGTGATTACAAAATGGTCGACAATTTGATCAAATCCAGTCCCAACTTGCTGTTATTCGTACCTGCTTCTTGGCAGGAACATGGACTCCTTGATGAAGACAGACCCGGACAGTAGGATATACCAGCAGCTTCCGATGTCATCCGGGCTGTGAAAGAGAAAACAGAGAGAATTGAACTGGTGAATCGCAAATTCAAATTCGTACCTGCACACACACCCAAGTGAAAACACAGACAGCGTAATACACGTCACAGACGAACTCACACTAACCCTGAGCAGTACAACAGAGAGGATGACACACAAAGTTTTCCAACTTCCGAATAGAAAACTCCCTAGGTGGCAATTCCGTGTGACGATAATGTCAGATTTGCTGTTTAAAGTATCTGAAAGCAGCAGCAGAGGACTACAGTACAATGAGGGAGGATTCAACAGTCCATTGAGAGGGTTTTCTGATAGTTTTCTTGGCAAGCAATGGTTCTCTATTCAAATAGATCTAACAGAAAACAGCCCATTGATAGTACAGATCTAGGAGGAAATACCAGTACCGACACATAGCAGTATGTTTTGTGTGCGTGTTATTTCATACATTACTTGCTCAGAATGTTTCTTGCATTATTAACAGCCAAAATTAATTGGTGGCTATAAGATCGGCAATCACTCTACAGCATTTCAACCAGAAGTGTGATTTTCCTAAATTGGACCCTTTGTTTGAACACCCCGAGGCAGTTTCATTCATCCCGGGGGCTGCTCCAAAACACCGCCGCAGTAGAATAGGAATAAAGAGTGGGCTTCTAGTCAGACTCAGGAGGTATGCATAACCTCCACCGCTTCCGAGTATATTGCTCGCTAATATTTCCTTCCAAACTAACGTTCTGTTTTATGGAATCATGGCTCTCTCAGGAACTACAGTCTCTGACCATTCAGCCAGTGGGGTTCCCCGATAACTCTCATTGGAAAAGAAAACTGGAGGTGTACGTTTCATGATTGACTTCTTGTGGTGTGATTATGGTAACGTACAGGAACTTTTGGTCTCCCGATCTGGAATACCTCACCATCTAATGCCGATTACATTACCTTCAGAGATCATTTTCTTAAGTACGGCCGTATTCTCGCCCCAGCCGAAATGTCTCTCAAGGAAATAACCTGGACTTTATACATTGCAATGTCCGTACTGTGAGACGCCTAACACAGCGCTACAGGGAGACAGGACGGACAGCTGATTGTCCTCGCAGTGGCAGACCACGTGTAACGAGACATGTACAGGATCGATACATCCGAACATCACACCTGCGGGACAGGTACAGAATGGCAACTGCCGCCTGAGTTACACCAGGAACGCAGAGTCCCTCCATCAGTGCTCAGACTGTCCGCAATAGGCTGAGAGAGGCTGGACTGAGGTCTCGTAGGCCTTTTGTAAGGTAAGTCCTCACCAGACATCACCAGAAACAATGTCGCCTATGGGCACAAACCCACCGTCGCTGGACCAGACAGGACTGGCAAAAAGTGCTCTTCACGGATGTGGTTTTGTCTCACTGGGTGTGATGGTCGGATTTGCGTTTATCGTCGAAGGAATGAGCGTTACACCGAAGCCTGTACTCTGGAGCAGGATCGATTTGGAGGTGGAGGGTTCATCATGGTCTGGGGCAGTGTGTCACAGCATCATCGGACTGAGCTTGTCGTCATTGCAGGCAATTTCAACGCTGTGCATTACAAGGAAAACATCCTCCTCCCTCATGTGGTACCCTTCCTGCAGGCTCATCCTGACATGACCATCCAGCATGACAATGCCACCAGCCGTACCGCTTGTTCTGTGAGTGCTTTCCTGCAAGACAGGAATGTCAGTGTTCTGCCATGGCCAGCGAAGAGCCCGGATCTCAATCCCATTGAGCACGTCTGGGACCTATTGGATCAGAGAGTGAGGGTTAGGGCCATTTCTCCCCAGAAATGCCCGAGAAATTGCAGGTGCCTTGGTGGAAGAGTGGGGTAACATCTCATAGCAAGAACTGGCAAATCTGGTGCAGTCCATGAGGAGGAGATGCACAGCAGTACTTCATGCATCTCCCTTTGTTCAGGGACACATTATTCAATTTGTTAGTCACATGTCTGTGGAACTTGTTCAGTTTATGTCTCAGTTGTTAAATCTTATGTTCATACAAATATTTACATATTAAGTTTGCTGAAAATAAAAAGCAGTTGACAGTGATAGAACATTTAATTTTTTGTTGAGTTTACACACACGTTAAAAAGTATGAGGTCACTTAGAAATGTTCTTGTTTTTGAAAGAAAAGCACATTTGTGTCCATCAACCTTTTGTGACTAGGGGGCAGTATTTTCATTTTTGGAAAAATAACGTTCCCGTAATAAACGGGATATTTTGTCAGAACAAGATGCTAAAATATGCATATAATTGACAGCTTATGATAGAAAACACTCTAAAGTTTCCAAAACTGTAAAAATATTGTCTGTGAGTATAACACAACTGATGTTGCAGGCGAAAGCCTGAGAAAAATCCAAACAGGAAGGGACTCTTATTTAGAAGGCTCTGCGTTCCTATGCGTCCCTATTGAGCAGTGAATGAGATATCAACCAGATTCCTTTTTTCTATGGCTTCCCTAATGGGTCTAGTGTCACAATACATCGTTTCAGGCTTTTATTTTGAAAAATGAGCCTGAACGTCAACATTGCGTCAGTGGTCAGCTGAAGTCTCTCATAGTGTTTGGTGCGTAAATGACAAATGCGGCCATTGTTTCTCTCTATCCTACTAAGAAGCCACCAGTCCCGGTTGATATATTATCGAATAGATATTTGAAAAACACCTTGAGGATTGATTATAAACAACGAGATAATCAGTTTCTTGGCAATTTCTCGAATGGAATATCCTTCATTTCTCAGAACAAGAATAGACTGACGAGTTTCAGAATAAAGTACTTGGTTTTTGGACATTTTGAGCCTGTAATCGAAACCAAATGCTGATGCTCCAGATACTCAATTAGTCTAAAGAAGGCCTGTTTGATTGCTTCTTTAAACTGTTTTCAGCTGTGCTAACAAATTGCAAAAGGGGTTTCTAAAGCTCAATTAGCTTCTTAAAATGATAAACTTGGATTAGCCAACACAAGGTCCCATTGGAACACGAGTGATGGTTTATGATAAATGGGCCTCTGTACGCCTACGTTGATATTCCATTAAAAATCAGCCGTTTCCAGCTACAATAGTCACTTACAATAATAAAAATGTCAACACTATTTCTGATCAATTTGGACCAAAAATGTTATGCTTTTCTTTCAAAAACAAGTAAAATGTCTAAACGACACCAAACTTTTGAACGGTAGTGTGTAGTATATATACACTATGTATATACTGTATGTACGTACACACACACACACACACACACACACACACACACACACACACACACACACAAACAGTATAACAGTCAAAAGTTTGGACACCTACTCATTCCAGGGTATTTTAAATTTTTACATTGTAGAATAATAGCTAAGACATCAAAACAATGAAATAACACATGGAATCATGTAGTAACCAAATTAAAGTGTTACACAAATCAAAATACATTTTATTTTTGATTCTTCAAAGTAGCCACCCTTTGAACACACTTGGTATTCTCTCAACCAGCTTCGCCTGGAATGCTTTTCCAACAGTCCTGAAGGAGTTCCCACATTTGCTGAGCACTTGTTGGCTGCTTTTACTTCACTGCGGTCCAACTCATCCCAAACCAACTCAATTGGGTTGAGGTTGGGTGATTGTGGAGGCCAGGTCATCAAATGCAGCACTCTCCTTCTTAGTCAAATAGCCCTTACACAGCCTGGAGGTGTGTTGGGTCAATGTCCTGTTGAAAAACAAATGATATCCCATCTGGTTTGGGCTTAGTGGGACTGGCGTATGGCTGCAGAACGCTGTGGTAGCCATGCTGGTTAAGCGTGCCATGAATTCTAAATCAATCACAGACAGTGTTAGCAGCAAAGCACCCCCACACCATCACCTCCATGCTTCACGGTGATTACGACAAATCTCCAATTTGGACTCATCAGACCGAAAGGACAAATGTGTCCATTGCTCATGTTTCTTGGCCCAAGCTGGTCACTTCTTATTAATGGTGTCCTTTGGTAATGGTTTCTTTGCAGCAATTCGACAATGAAGGCCTGATTGATGCAGTCTCCTCTGAAAGGCTGAGGTTGCAATGTGTCTGTTAATTGAACTCTGTGAAGCATTTATTTGGGCTGCAATTTCTGAGGCTGGTAACTCGAATGAACTTATCCTCTGCAGCAGAGGTAACTCTGGGTCTTCCTTTGCCGTGGCGGTCCTCATGAAAGACAGTTTTATGATAGCGCTTGATGGTTTTTGCGATTGCACTCGAAGTAACTTTCAAAGTTCTTGAAATGTTCCCAACTGACTGATTTTCATGTCTTAAAGTAATGATGGACTGTTGTTTCTCTTTGCTTATTTGAGCTGTTCTTGCCATAATATGGACTTGGTATTTTACCAAACACCGGTGGTAAATTCAATTGATTGGACATGATTTGGAAAGGCACACACCTGTCTATATAAGGTTCCACAGTTGATAATGAATGTCAGAACAAAAACAAAGCCACAAGGTTGAAGGAAT
Source organism: Oncorhynchus clarkii lewisi (assembly GCF_045791955.1). Classification (NCBI taxonomy): domain Eukaryota; kingdom Metazoa; phylum Chordata; class Actinopteri; order Salmoniformes; family Salmonidae; genus Oncorhynchus; species Oncorhynchus clarkii. Next base: position 17,773,842 of record NC_092160.1, on the reverse strand, counting down.
TGTCCATAGAGCTCCAAGACAGGATTGTGTCGAGGCACAGATCTGGGGAAGGGTACTAAAACATTTATGAAGCATTGAATGTCCACAAGAAGACAGTGGCCTCCATCACTCTTAAATGGAAGAAGTTTGGAACCACCAAGACTCTTTCTAGAGCGGTCCGCCCGGCCAAACTGAGCAATCAGGGGAGAAGGGTCTTGGTCAGGGAGGTGGCCGAGAAAGCCGATGGTCACTCTGACAGCGCTCCAGAGGTAGTCTGTGGAGATGGGAGAACTTTTGTCGCAGGAGTAAAATAATACTGCAGCAGGAGGATTTGATTATTAAAAAATAAATACATTCTAACGGGAAATCAGTTTTGATAGGACCTACAGTAGTAGGACATTTATGTCAGGTGCTGTAGAATTTGAGCGAGCGAAAGAGAAAGACCACTGAAGTGAATTGATGTCAATTCTGTGGCGCAGGGAAGTTCTCTGTGACAACAGAGTGAACAAATGAAGATATAATACCTCTCTCTATAAGTTCAATGGCCACATGTTTCACTTTGTTATGGGTTTACTCATCTAGTCTCTACCAAATGACGCTATAACAAGGAATAAACTGCTTCATCATCATAATTCTGTCTTACACTAACTACCGAGCAGATTGCCGTGGCTGCACACCCTGTACATGCTGCAGGTGCTATTAAATTGCTTGTCTTGTCATTGGGTTCCATTTAAATCTAGTGCTAATCGGCCAGTCGTGTGTAATTATTGGTCAGTGTGTACGAGTCCCACCAGCGGAGAGCTCTGAAAGGTAGTCTGGAGGAAATCCATTCGATGGCAAATATGGCACGCCAAAGGTTTGTGTCCCACTCACATCTAGAGGTGGGACGGATGGGGATGAATGCATGGCCAAACAAACAGACAAGTGAACATGCACAAGTATGTTCATACACACACACACACACACACACAGTGAGAGTTTCTCATCACAAAGTACAAAGCAATGCCCCCCACCCCCCTCCTCTCCACACCTTCACTCTGGAGCTAATACGGCTGAGTATAGCACACCCTACTGATGCAGTGTGAATCCTGCTTCCCTCCCTCTCCCCATCTCTCTCCTTCACCATTTTCCCTCCTTTCCCCTGATGCACTTGTTCCCCCCTATATCGTCCTCATCTCCTCCCTCGCAGTCCAAATGAAAATGTTCAATTATTAAATCGCTGGCACGCAGAGGCGCTCGCTCCCTTGCACATCGCTAAGGAGGAGAGGAGCACAGAACACAAAGTAGTAGGAGACAGGAGAGTCTTATGCGCCACGACAGCTTGACTGAACTGGGTCATGAGCATTTTGGGAGAAACAATCGTCTGAGAAGCGCTCAGCAATGACAAGCCCGAACACCACATCTCATCTTCAGACAGGATGCAAGGTAGGAGAGAAGCTGAGGGTCTCTGGGTGTGTTAGAAGCTGGAGAATAACTGTTTTTTAATAAACATCAATATTCTCATGAGATCCTTTATGAAATGATGATCAAATGATGTTGGAGTGGGGGGACAGAACGAGCCTATTTCCAAAGGGGTGTGTCTGATAAACTACAATATACAGTGCATTCAGAAAGTATTCAGACACCTTCCCTTGAAATGGGTTAGGGTTAAATGGTTGGAACTTCAACACGAGGTGAAGAAATAAACTCACCTTCCTTTAGACCAGAGAGACGGCAAGCTGCAGCTCATGACCATCGTGGTTCGAATCCTGAATAATCAACACGAGGTATGGGTGAGGAGCGCACCTCTCAGACAATCATTTAGACAGCTGCTTGGCTGTCGTGAGTCAAATATCTAGAGAAGTGAATGTAAGTGAGACAATCCTACTACGCTCATCACCGGGAACCGTTGACATGGCTGGCTAGCTATCTTCCAGAGTGAACAACAGTAGAAGATGGGAAAGGGGAGACCCCTTCTGGACAATTAGAGCCATGCAGCTTGCCGCTCTAAGGTCAACAATCTTCCTAATGAGGGCTGGTTCCGACCGAAAAAAGGCACTCGCGCGTCTTCTAGGGTAAGTCTATAAAAGCTTTGCACACCTGGATTGTGCAATATTAGCCCATTATTCTGTAAAAAAAAATTGTCAAGCTCTGTCAAGATGTAGGGGTCATGGCTAAACAGCATTTTTCAAGTCTTGCCACAGTATTTCAAGCAGAATTAAGTCAAACTGTAACTTGGACACTCAGGAACATCCACGGTCATCTTGGTAAGCATTTCCAGTTGAAATTTGGCTTTGTGTTTTAGGTTATTGTCCTGCTGAAAGGTGAATTCTTCTCCCAGTGTTTGGTGTAAAGCAGACTGAAGCAGGTTTGCCCTACCATTTTCCCTGTGCTTCACTCCATTCGGTTTCTTTTTATCCTGAAAAGGTATTTGCTGATGTCAAGCATACTCATACCATGATGCAGCCACCACCATGCTTGAAAATGTAGGCCAAAAAGTGTATTCCTTTGCCATGTTTTTTTGCAGTTAGTGCCTTGATGCATACAAGATACATGTTTTGGAATATTTGTATTCTGTATATTTATATTATCGGGGAGTCACGACAATGTTGATCCGTCCTCAGCTCGCCCTTCACAGCCATTTAACCCTGTAGCGGTTTTAAAATCCCCAATGGCCACATGGTGACACACCTGGGCAGTTTCATTCCGGCCCTGCAGCTCACTTCAGAAGGACAACTATCTTTGAGTTGTCTAGTGGTTTAATAACATAAGTAACTTGACCATGCTTACAGAAATATTGAATGTCTGATTTGTTAGTGTTACACATCTACCAATCACTGCCCCTTTTATGATGCTTGAAATTCAATACATGATGGAGGGACCTTACAGATGTTGTTTGGGGGACAGAAGGGTCATTTATTTTTGTACATGTAACTTTGTGATTTGTTAAGCCAAATTTTACTCCTTTACTAACTTAATCTTGCCGGGAAAAAGGTGGCTGAATACTTCGAATGCAGTGACTATGTTATATTTTTTCTTAATCTTAAAAAAAACAATTAAAATGGCCCACTTTGACAGAGTATTTTGTGTATATTGTTGATAAAAATGACAAGTCCATTTGAATCCCACTTCGTAACACAAAATGTGGAGAAATCCAAGGGGTCTGAATACTTTTGCAAGGCAAAAGTTAGTGGCAGTTGATGGCCTTATTTCTATTACAGCATATTGGATGACTGTCATTCAGATTCCATTCACTAACATCAATAGGTTTAATCTACTACATGATACTCAAATTTGCCCTATACACATGATTGCTAAAACCTAGCCTACAAATGAAAGTTTATAACATAGGTGCACATGTACAGAGACAAATTGGAGTAATCAAGGTGAGTGACATGCACACTCTTGCCAGCATCTAGCAGATCTAGGGTGTAATCATTAGCCCAAACAGTTGCTAACATTTTGCAACAAAACCAAGGTAGTTTTTTTTAACAAATGTAGGTAGGTCCAGCCCCGTTCTGTTCCGTTTGCTTCCATTTCAGAAATGTTTCGCAAAACAGAATTAGCGGAATGAATACACCCCTGATCACCGGCACACAGTTCATACAATTTTAAAGAAATTAATTTGTTCAAAACCGTTCAACTAGCATCTCACTGAGTCACTTTTGATTGGATGGACAACATGTCAGTTCACACTGCAAGAGCTCTGATGGGCTGGAGGACGTCCTCTGGAAGTCGTTATAATTACTATAGTAAGTCTTTGGGAGGGGGTGAGAACCATGAGCCTCCGAAGTTCTGTATTGAAGTCAATGTACACAGAGGACAGAAAATAGCTGTCCTCTGGCTACACCAGGGTGCTACCCTACGGAGTGCTGTTGAGGCTACTGTATACCTTTATTGCAAAACAGGGTTTAAATCCGTTATTTGGTGACATAAAACTATACTAAATATATTCATATCTAAAAAATAAATAAAACATTTATTATTATTCACTATTTTGATCAAATTCACTGCGTAGGATGGTCCTCCCCTTCCTCCTGAGGTGCATCCACTGTTTGCAGTGTTTTATATGATGGTTTTTACTACAGAATACTGCTAACCCCAATACTGACATGACACTCCCCAATTCCAACAGAGACCATCACTCATTGCCATCAGCCAGTATAGCCTCAGCTGACACATTGAATCAACAGTACGGTGTGTTTTCTCCATTAGAGTGACGTTTCTCATAGTAAACAAAAATCTGTGCATTCAGAAGGATGGAAATGCAATGTTCCTTGAGCGTTGTTTGGATGGGACATGTTATTTCTCCCAGTTCTTTTCCCAGATCAGATGACCTTGTTTCCAGAAGCGAGCGGGCACATTCCCGGCTGATTACAGTAGGACCCTATTGGGAGTTGGAGCTGGTGAGGGGAAAACTTTCCATCAGCTGCGTGAGAGTTCTGCACACACACAGGGGACGCAAGGCACACACACACAATGACCTGGGTTTGAGCACTACACACACACACACACACACACACACATACCAGGGAAGAGGGAAACCCGGAGATGAGGACTGCTGGAGGGTATAATCAATTCCTGTCAAGTGTAATACTCTTGGTTTATAACCTGATGTACTAAGATGGCAGTGTATCGCCTGTAGCACACACACTATCAACCTCACTTTGGGATTTCAGGTTTGGACAGAATTGGAGTGGATGTAAGATCAGAGTTGCTTAGCCTTGTAACAATTGACTGTCCACCTCCCTACGCATAACGTGCCGTCTACTATTGACAGCATGTCTATGATTGACAGTCCATCACCCTATCCAAAATGTGCTGTCTATGATTGACAGTCCATCACCCTATCCAAAATGTGCTGTCTATGATTGACAGTCCATCACCCTATCCAAAATGTGCTGTCTATGATTGACAGTCCATCACCCTATCCAAAATGTGCTGTCTATGATTGACAGTCCATCACCCTATCCAAAATGTGCTGTCTATGATTGACAGTCCATCACCCTATCCAAAATGTGCTGTCTATGATTGACAGTCCATCACCCTATCCAAAATGTGCTGTCTATGATTGACAGTCCATCACCCTATCCAAAATGTGCTGTCTATGATTGACAGTCCATCACCCTATCCAAAATGTGCTGTCTATGATTGAGAGTCCTTCACCTCCCCATCCAAAATGTGCTGTCTATGATTGAGAGTCCTTCACCTCCCCATCCAAAATGTGCTGTCCATGCTTTCATCTCAGGAACTGTGTTTACCTTAAGGGCACCACTACAGCTAAAGATTCTTAAATCAGATTCTCCACAGGGAGAGACTGCATCTTATTTTCCCACTGTCTGCTCCCAGCACTTATTCAGGAAGAGAACCAGAGTATGAATGTCTACAAGAGGAATCCCCTACCCTGTGCCAAAATATTCATGCATGCATACATACTACACATGACCACCGGCAGACGAGTGCACACACATACAGTGGGTACGTGTTATTTCTTAAAGAGACTGTTTCATTACATACTGAAAGTGTTGTCACACTAGCTGCCTTACAAACAGGACAAAGCTACCAGCAGGGTACGGGCACAGCGCGCACACCAGCATTCTTCTTGCCAATGTCCAGTCTCTTGACAACATCCCCCCACTGCTACTTTTGGCCAATGGGAGAACTCAAAAACTCTTTATTTAACTCTCTGCAAACTGGAAACAATTTATCCGGAGGCTGCATTCATTGTAGCTGGGGATTTTAACAAGGCTAATCTGAAAACAAGACTCCCCAAATTTTATCAGCATATCGATTGACCTTGGACCATTGTTGTGTGTGTGTGTGTCGTGTGTGTGTGTGTGTGTGTGTGTCCTCTGACTGCTGTTCCCACATGCTTCAAGAGGGCCACCATTGTTCCTGTTCCCAAGAAAGCTAAGGTAACTGAGCTAAATGACTACCGCCCCGTAGCACTCACATCCGTCATCATGAAGTGCTTTGAGAGACTAGTCAAGGACCATATCACCTCCACCCTACCTGACACCCTAGACCCACTCCAATTTGCTTACCGCCCAAATAGGTCCACAGACGATGCAATCTCAACCACACTGCACACTGCCCTAACCCATCTGGACAAGAGGAATACCTATGTGAGAATGCTGTTCATCGACTACAGCTCGGCATTCAACACCATAGTACCCTCCAAGCTCGTCATCAAGCTCGAGACCCTGGGTCTCGACCCCGCCCTGTGCAACTGGGTACTGGACTTCCTGACGGGCCGCCCCCAGGTGGTGAGGGTAGGCAACAACATCTCCTCCCCGCTGATCCTCAACACTGGGGCCCCACAAGGTTGCGTTCTGAGCCCTCTCCTGTACTCCCTGTTCACCCACGACTGCGTGGCCACGCACGCCTCCAACTCAATCATCAAGTTTGCGGACGACACAACAGTGGTAGGCTTGATTACCAACAACGATGAGACGGCCTACAGGGAGGAGGTGAGGGCCCTCGGAGTGTGGTGTCAGGAAAACAACCTCACACTCAACGTATAGGGCATTCTGCTTGTCACCAAAAGCACTCACAAACTTCTACAATACTGCACCGCCCTCAACCCTGAGGTCTGCACAACGCATCACCGGGGGGACACCTACACCACCCGATGTCACAGGAAGGCCATAAAGATCTCATCAACCACCCGAGCCATCTAGGTCAGTACAGGTGCATCAAAGCTGGGACCGAGAGACTGAAAAACAATCAAGGCCATCAGACTGTTAAACAGAAGTGGCTGCTGCCAACACACTGATTCAACTCCAGCCACTTTAATAATGGGAATTGATGGGAAATGATGTAAATATATCACTAGCCACTTTAAACAATGCTACCTTATATAAATGTTACTTACCCTACATTATTCATCTCATATGCATACGTATATACTGTACTCTATATCATCGACGGTATCCTTATGTAATACATGTATCACTAGCCACTTTATACTATACTATGCCACTTTGTTTACATACTCATCTCATTTGTACATACTGTACCCGATACCATCTACTGTATCTTGCCTATGCTGCTCTGTACCATCACTCATTCATATATCCTTATGTACATATTCTTTATCCCCTTACACTGTGTACAAGCAAGTCCTATAATCATTCTGGAATATCCTGGCTCTCATCTAAATGAAGCAATTCCTATAAACTCTTAAAAAACGGATCAGACCTTTTTAAATTTTCACCTAAAATGACATACCCAAATCTAACTGCCTGCAGCTCAGGACCTGAAGCAAGGACATGCATATTATTGATACCATTTGAAAGGAAACACTGAAGTTTGTGGAAATGTGAAATTAATGTAGGAGAATATAACACATCAAATCTGGTAAAAGATAAAGATGTTCCATCATCTTTGAAATGCAAGAGAAAAACCATAATATAACATTGCATTTTAAGCTCAATTTAGATTTTGGCCACTAGATGGCAGCAGTGTGTGTGCCAAGTTTTAGATTGATCCAGTCAAGCGTTGCAATACTGCACAGTATTTTGTATTAAGTCTGCCCAAATGTGCTGATTTGTCAATTGATACATTTTCAACTACATAACTATTGGTAACGTACAAAAATATGGTAATACAACATTTAAGTTTACACACACACACTCACAGGAATGTCATACATGATGGATCCTTAGTTTATACACTAACTTTCACAGATCTAGATGGCCGGGCGGGGTGGGTGTGGAGGCAGAGGCAGCAGGGGTTCAAACTGTAGAACCCAGTTCCTACATTTGAATATAAAAATAGATTTTACCAAACAAAACTATGCTACATTTTATCTCTAGGACCCTCAGGATGACAAATCAGAGCAAGATTACTGAATAAAAGTATATTATTTACCTTCACAGGTGAATGTATCAAATCAGTTGCCGTGATAAATGTTTGTTGTACACTCTCCTCAAACAATAGCATGGTATTTTTTCACTGTAATAGCTACTGTAAATTGGACAATGCAGTTAGATTAACAATAATTAAAAAATTCTGCCCATATAAGACCTGTCTAGGTCCTGGAAACTTTGCTGATTATTACGTCATTCTAGTCACATTAGCGCAAATTAGCATCAACCGATCTCGTAGAGGTCAATCAGATGAACTTCCGTCTCCTGCACCTATACGTGCATGTGCACACGGTTTTCTATAAAAGGTCATTATTTCTCATCAGATATGGATGACAACAGCAAAACCTCTTGTCAAGTGTGTGCATCTTCCAGTCAGTGTGTGCGTCTTCCAGTCAGTGTGTGTGAGTGTGTGTGTATATATCCAGGAGGGTCTCAGGCTCTTAGAATCATAACAGGATGTCTTGGGGTAGAAAAATGGAGTGGACGGTGCCAACGGGAGAACTAAAACTGCGCAGTCGGGAGAACTAAAACTACACAGTCGGGAGAACTAAAACTACACAGTCGGGAGAACTAAAACTACACAGTCGGGAGAACTAAAACTGCGCAGTCGGGAGAACTAAAACAACACAGTCGTGCTCCAAGCGGTTTCAACCCTCTCAAGACACACCATTATCTTTTTATCTGTCTCAATTGGAAGACAACACACAGAGGCTTACCTCAAATGGCCTAGCTAGCCAGGAACTAACCATCAAGACAAGGTTCTGGTAGCCATTAAAGCTTGCATTTTGTTATCAACCACAACTCAATGACTTGTCAAGTAGGCCAAATTGAATTGTTCCGGACGAACTTGCAGGTCTCTCTGCTTCAGTGGTTTAGATTCACGCCTAGGCAGCACAGAGGGTTTCTGGTGACCGTGCTGATGCACACAGGCATTTGTTTTCTAAATCATACATTTCGCTACGCGTCATTAACGGGGCATAATCGCAGCTTGTCAATAAGTTGGACTCTGACCATGTCTTGTGTAAAGGCTTCCAGCAGAGAATATCTAGACATGATTTATTAAGAATGTGTACCTACATACACGCACAAGGGTACTTACTAATAGAGCACTTCATTGGCTTCGTGTCTTTCATAGCGCACTGTCTCACACATTATCCTGTAGGAGAGAGAAGGAAGGAAGGACAGAGGAGAGGAGTGGGGCGAGAGGGGGAGGAGAGGAGTGGGGCAAGAGGGGGAGGAGAGGGGTGGGGCGAGAGGGGGAGAGGAGAGAAGAGAGTAGACAGTGACAGCAAAGTTAACAAATACAATAGAACAGATGGATGGTTGAGTTCACTAAAGTTTAGTTTATCGAGTTTGTAGAAGCTCTCTACTGAGTTTACCATTTTAAGAGGAAGGAAATGTCAGTATTTTAAAAGTAACTTGTGTGCCTTGGCATTTGTGAAACTTTATCTTAGTAAACAGCGATATCAAAAAACACAAACTCCAAAAAACAGCCCAGAGCATGTCATGCATATTATTGTTGCTCAAGGATTCAAAACAAGCAGGAGAAAAACAAGTTTCTGAGAACTAGCTACCACAGAGGAAAACAACATTCCTTTAAGGTGTTACCATCTAATAATAGTTTTAGTCTCATCAGGGTATTGTGCAACTGCTAATCACAGACCATCCATGTAATTAACGAGTATAAATTCATGTGTAATTCATTTGATCAATCTGAATCAATGTGGGAGCTCTCACCTCAGCTGGTGTTCTCTGAGGTTAGACAGGGCCTCCATTCCATGCAGATAGGAGTAGACTATCTCCAGGTCCTGTGTGAAATAGAGGAGATGTGTCAGTTTATTAGCATTTTAACATTACGATTTTACCGGGTGCAGGGTGTTGGAATATCATGGGGAAAAGGTCAGCGTGTTAACAGCAGACAGACATGAAGAGTCAGCAGTTCTAAGAGCCAAACAACCTTTCTAAAATGACCAGTGCTGTCCCTAATACATACAGTACCAGTCAAAGTTTGGACACACCTACTCTTTCAAGGGTTTTTCTTTATTTTTACCATTTTCTACATTGTAGAATAATAGTGAAGACACCAAAACTATGATATAACACAGAATCATGTAGTAACCAAAAAAGTGTTCAACTAATCAAAATATATTTTAGATTCTTCAAAGTAGCCATCCTTTGCCTTGATGACCGCTTTGCCCGCTCTTGGCATTCTCTCAACCAGCTTCACCTGGAATGTTTTTCCAACAGTCTTGAAGGAGTTCCCACATATGCTGAGCACTTGTTGGCTGCTTTTAATTCACTTTGCGATCCAACTCAACCCAAACCATTTCAATTGGGTTGAGGTTGGGTGATTGTGGAGGCCACGTCATCTGATGCAGCACTCCATCACTCGCCTTGGTCAAATAGGCCTCACAGGAGATGTGTTGGGTCATTTTCCTGTTGAAAAACAAAATGATAGTCCCAACTAAGCGCAAACCAGGTCGGATGGCATATCGCTGCAGAATGCTGTGGTAGCCATGCTGTTTGTGTTTCTTGAATTCTAAATAAATCACAGAGTGTCTCCAGCAAGCACCATCACACCTCCTCCTCCATGGGAAGCACACATGCAGAGATCATCCGTTCACCTACTCTGTGTCTCACAAAGACACAGCAGTTGAAACCAAAAATCTCAAGCAGTCTCCTCTGAACAGTAGATGTTGAGATGTGTCTGTTGCTAGAACTCTGAAGCATTTATTTGGGATGCAATTTCTGAGGCTGGTAACTAATGAACTTATCCTCTGCAGGAGAGTTAACTCTGGATTTTCCTTACCTGTGGCGGTCCTCATGAGAGCCAGTTGTATCATAGCGCTTGATGGTTTTTGCAACTGCACTTGAAGAAATGTTCAAAGTTCTTGAAATTTTCCAGATTGACACCTTCATGCCTTAAAGTAATGGACTGTTGTTTCTCTTTACTTATTTGAGCTGTTCTTGCCAAAATATGGAATTGGTCTTTTACCAAATAGGGCTATCTTCTGTATACCAACCCTGCCTTGTTACAACAGAACTGATTGGCTCAAACACATTAAGGAAAGAAATTCCACAAATGAACCTTTAACAAGGCACACCTGTTCATTTAAATGCATTCCAGGTGATGACCTCATGAAGCTGGTTGAGAGAATGCCAAGAGTGTGCAAAGCTGTCAAGGCAACGGGTGGCTACTTTCAAGAATCTCATATACATACATATGATTTGTTTAACAATTTTTTGGTTACTACATAATTCCATGTATTAATTTGTAGTTTTGACATCTTCACTATTATTCTACAATGTAGAAAATAGTAAAAATAAAGAAAAAACCTGACAGACACGTAGACAGACACACCTCCTCTGCCATTCAAGGCAACATACTTAGAGGCCCAAAGAAAATGCCTGCGCAAAGCACCTAATCTAAGAAAGATACATTTTAGAGACCAAAAAGGAAACAGGACGGGTGGTGCTTCCTTTCATTTGTCTCAACTTTGTCAGCTGACGCCAAGCTCTGGGCTCTGAAACCGTCTGACACCAAGGGGAATGAATGGAGAGGTCAACCGGTTTGAAGCACCTCAGGTTAGAGGTCAAAGATTGAGAAAGGGGAGCTGGTGTTTGGTTAAAAATGACCTGCGAGGGCCTCCCGGGTGGCGCAGTGGTTAAGGGCGCTGTACTGCAGCGCCAGCTGTGCCATCAGAGTCCTGGGTTCGCGCCCAGGCTCTGTCGTAACCGGCCGCGACCGGGAGGTCCGTGGGGCGACGCACAATTGGCCTAGCGTCGCCCGGGTTAGGGAGGGCTTGGTCGGTAGGGGTGTCCTTGTCTCATCGCGCACCAGCGACTCCTGTGGCGGGCTGGGCGCAGTGTACGCTAGCCAAGGTGGCCAGGTGCACGGTGTTTCCTCCGGCGCATTGGTGCGGCTGGCTTCCAGGGTTGGATGTGCGCTGTGTTAAAGAAGCAGCGGCTTGGTTGGTTGTGTATCGGAGGACGCATGACTTTCAACCTTCGTCTCTCCCGAGCCCGTACGGGAGTTGTAGCGATGAGACAAGATAGTAGCTACTACAACAATTGGATACTACGAAATTGGGGAGAAAAAGGGGTAAAATTCAACAAAAAAATAAAAATTTAAAAAATTTAAAATGACCTGCGGGTCATACCAAAGTGTGAGTTACTACAAACAAGACCATAGATCAAATCTGTTGAGCCGATCAAAGCTGAAATGTGATCTTTTGCAAGTTATTATTTGAACAATCACACATATGAGTTTATAACGTATGCCCATTGAACAGACAAGGTCTATAGGCTATTATGCAAAGTTAGGGCCTATCTTGGATATCCTATGTCCCATCAAAATACACAACATTCATGCAATACAAAACACTGTTCAGACCGTTGGCTGAATTAGAACTAAAAAAAAACGTAACTAGGTTGGTCTTCAACGCTCTATAGACTGGGTTACCTCGACCCATGTTACATCATGCAGTGATATCCCCAGCCTAATAGACTGGGTTACCTCGACCCATGTTACATCATGCAGTGATATCCCCAGCCTAATAGACTGGGTTACCTCGACCCATGTTACATCATGCAGTGATATCCCCAGCCTAATAGACTGGGTTACCTCGACCCATGTTACATCATGCAGTGATATCCCCAGCCTAATAGACTGGGTTACCTCGACCCATGTTACATCATGCAGTGATATCCCCAGCCTAATAGACTGGGTTACCTCGACCCATGTTACATCATGCAGTGATATCCCCAGCCTAATAGACTGGGTTACCTCGACCCATGTTACATCATGCAGTGATATCCCCAGCCTAATAGACTGGGTTACCTCGACCCATGTTACATCATGCAGTGATATCCCCAGCCTAATAGACTGGGTTACCTCGACCCATGTTACATCATGCAGTGATATCCCCAGCCTAATAGACTGGGTTACCTCGACCCATGTTACATCATGCAGTGATATCCCCAGCCTAATAGACTGGGTTACCTCGACCCATGTTACATCATGCAGTGATATCCCCAGCCTAATAGACTGGGTTACCTCGACCCATGTTACATCATGCAGTGATATCCCCAGCCTAATAGACTGGGTTACCTCGACCCATGTTACATCATGCAGTGATATCCCCAGCCTAATAGACTGGGTTACCTCGACCCATGTTACATCATGCAGTGATATCCCCAGCCTAATAGACTGGGTTACCTCGACCCATGTTACATCATGCAGTGATATCCCCAGCCTAATAGACTGGGTTACCTCGACCCATGTTACATCATGCAGTGATATCCCCAGCCTAATAGACTGGGTTACCTCGACCCATGTTACATCATGCAGTGATATCCCCAGCCTAATAGACTGGGTTACCTCGACCCATGTTACATCATGCAGTGATATCCCCAGCCTAATAGACTGGGTTACCTCGACCCATGTTACATCATGCAGTGATATCCCCAGCCTAATAGACTGGGTTACCTCGACCCATGTTACATCATGCAGTGATATCCCCAGCCTAATAGACTGGGTTACCTCGACCCATGTTACATCATGCAGTGATATCCCCAGCCTAATAGACTGGGTTACCTCGACCCATGTTACATCATGCAGTGATATCCCCAGCCTAATAGACTGGGTTACCTCGACCCATGTTACATCATGCAGTGATATCCCCAGCCTAATAGACTGGGTTACCTCGACCCATGTTACATCATGCAGTGATATCCCCAGCCTAATAGACTGGGTTACCTCGACCCATGTTACATCATGCAGTGATATCCCCAGCCTAATAGACTGGGTTACCTCGACCCATGTTACATCATGCAGTGATATCCCCAGCCTAATAGACTGGGTTACCTCGACCCATGTTACATCATGCAGTGATATCCCCAGCCTAATAGACTGGGTTACCTCGACCCATGTTACATCATGCAGTGATATCCCCAGCCTAATAGACTGGGTTACCTCGACCCATGTTACATCATGCAGTGATATCCCCAGCCTAATAGACTGGGTTACCTCGACCCATGTTACATCATGCAGTGATATCCCCAGCCTAATAGACTGGGTTACCTCGACCCATGTTACATCATGCAGTGATATCCCCAGCCTAATAGACTGGGTTACCTCGACCCATGTTACATCATGCAGTGATATCCCCAGCCTAATAGACTGGGTTACCTCGACCCATGTTACATCATGCAGTGATATCCCCAGCCTAATAGACTGGGTTACCTCGACCCATGTTACATCATGCAGTGATATCCCCAGCCTAATAGACTGGGTTACCTCGACCCATGTTACATCATGCAGTGATATCCCCAGCCTAATAGACTGGGTTACCTCGACCCATGTTACATCATGCAGTGATATCCCCAGCCTAATAGACTGGGTTACCTCGACCCATGTTACATCATGCAGTGATATCCCCAGCCTAATAGACTGGGTTACCTCGACCCATGTTACATCATGCAGTGATATCCCCAGCCTAATAGACTGGGTTACCTCGACCCATGTTACATCATGCAGTGATATCCCCAGCCTAATAGACTGGGTTACCTCGACCCATGTTACATCATGCAGTGATATCCCCAGCCTAATAGACTGGGTTACCTCGACCCATGTTACATCATGCAGTGATATCCCCAGCCTAATAGACTGGGTTACCTCGACCCATGTTACATCATGCAGTGATATCCCCAGCCTAATAGACTGGGTTACCTCGACCCATGTTACATCATGCAGTGATATCCCCAGCCTAATAGACTGGGTTACCTCGACCCATGTTACATCATGCAGTGATATCCCCAGCCTAATAGACTGATATCCCCAGCCTGAATAGACTGGGTTACCTCGACCCATGTTACATCATGCAGTGATATCCCCAGCCTAATAGACTGGGTTACCTCGACCCATGTTACATCATGCAGTGATATCCCCAGCCTAATAGACTGGGTTACCTCGACCCATGTTACATCATGCAGTGATATCCCCAGCCTAATAGACTGGGTTACCTCGACCCATGTTACATCATGCAGTGATATCCCCAGCCTAATAGACTGGGTTACCTCGACCCATGTTACATCATGCAGTGATATCCCCAGCCTAATAGACTGGGTTACCTCGACCCATGTTACATCATGCAGTGATATCCCCAGCCTAATAGACTGGGTTACCTCGACCCATGTTACATCATGCAGTGATATCCCCAGCCTAATAGACTGGGTTACCTCGACCCATGTTACATCATGCAGTGATATCCCCAGCCTAATAGACTGGGTTACCTCGACCCATGTTACATCATGCAGTGATATCCCCAGCCTAATAGACTGGGTTACCTCGACCCATGTTACATCATGCAGTGATATCCCCAGCCTAATAGACTGGGTTACCTCGACCCATGTTACATCATGCAGTGATATCCCCAGCCTAATAGACTGGGTTACCTCGACCCATGTTACATCATGCAGTGATATCCCCAGCCTAATAGACTGCAGGTTACCTCGACCCATGTTACACATCATGCAGTGATATCCCCAGCCTAATAGACTGGGTTACCTCGACCCATGTTACATCATGCAGTGATATCCCCAGCCTAATAGACTGGGTTACCTCGACCCATGTTACATCATGCAGTGATATCCCCAGCCTAATAGACTGGGTTACCTCGACCCATGTTACATCATGCAGTGATATCCCCAGCCAAATTATAGCCTTATGTTCTGTTCTGACGTCGCTCACTGATTTGTATACTGTGTGGGCCTTATAATTCTGCTTGGAGACTGGCTAGGTTCTGGCACCATCTACTGTACAAGGACAGGACAGGCCAATTTATTTGGGATTTAACATAAAATGGCACAGTACATTGAAACAAATTATCCAGCAAGCTGATATGAATAGAAATTGATAACACCAAAATAAGACATATTGACATATTGTGACTAGATGGAGTCATATTCTCATATTTTACTAGGCCTACTAAAGGTGCTACACAATGATTTTAAGCAAGACAAATACTGCCAATTCCATTTTTGGGAGGGATAATCTGGACTCATTATGCCTCAATGTTGCTTACATAGAATGAACCGTGAACATGCGGATTCACACGGGACAACAAGACCCTGTTGAAAGCTTAGCTGACATTTTTCAGTCTTCCCTAAAGTAGGCTTAATCACAGATTTGAGAGGTTGGTAGGTGAACAACTTGCTTTGACTTATCCAATCACCGACAGTAACAGACTATAACCTAAAGGAAGGGTTGTAAAAGAAGATTCCAAACACCAGCGCACAAGTCTAATTTCCCATTGCCATACATGGAAGCAGACCTTACCAAGAATGACCACTAGGTGGCATGTTACTGGTGTGTTTTCCCATAGGCCTACTATAGCAGTGTGGGAAAGAGCGCCACTCTTACGCCACTCAGGAGCTCCAGTGAGAGAGACAAATATGCAGACCCATCAATTGTGGCTTTGGTCTTAAATATTTCAGATTGACTCTTGAGATTAGCTCCATGGAAAGAATGCGAGGGACACCATTTTTCCACTGCCTCTCGCTACCATGCTACCATTCATTTTCCGGTTTTGTGTTTTTGGATTGGATAATGTTTGAGATGTTGGGGCCAACCGCAAAACACTGGGGGGGGGGGGGGGGGGGGGGGGGGGTATCTGGTATTGCATATTGACGGCAATGACTGTATAGACTCAAGGTAGGGGAGTGGGATAAGAGTCAAGCAATGTCAAGTTTGATAAGTGTGTGTGAGAGACAGCGAAAGAGAAATAAAGCAAGCATTTAATGAGGGTCCTTAATAACAGTGCTATTCAAGCACATTTTTTAAATACCAGATGTTTGTCTTTATGGGGTCTGGGACATTTTTCTCTGTTACCATCCAATTCCTGCTTATTTCCTTAGGTCAGGGGGATCTAATGTTTCACTACACCTCTGGATCGGAGTCAGACAGTAGCAGTGTAGTGTACCATACAGTAGGCAAACTAGCAGAGGTATTTCCTCCCAGGACATTAGGGCATTAGCCAACAATGTTAGCCTTGTGTTCTTTGTTTTGGGGGGCAATATGACCAAGGCTGCCTCTCCAGTCTCCATTATCTATAGTTTGTTGTGTAACTCCATGAGCAGTAGGGTACAGAACAGGGCTATGGGCCAACGTGTCGATAGACATGACAATCAGTTGAGCAGAGAGAGTTCCAGGAGGAAATTAATGTTTAGCTAAAACCATGCACATTCACTGAGATCCTGGATTCAAGTTAAGAGGAGGCCTATAACATGATGAAGAATTTACAACATTGGCATAAAACATTTTAGAGCTTCCAGTCAGCAATCGTCCACTGGACCTCAAATCGCTCCCTTTCACTTTCAATAAAATGGGAAGGACACGAACAACAAAGCCTCATTTAAATTCTAAAACGGCAGCCACACCTCATCTCAAATCCACTGATGTGTCTGCAAACAAGATAGGGAGCTTTAATTGTCCGCTCCTTTCAATGGTCTGAATGAGTATTTGGTACATTCATTTGGGTCAGCGTGAATGCAAACCACCCTGCATCTTATCACACTGACACTGTAGGCGAGTCATCAAAAGGTGGGGTCACAACCTTAAAGACCTATGGGGAAGGTAAAGTCCTGTGCGGAAGGTAAACTTGGACTTACAAAGAGGACAGCAGGTGGTCTAGTGGTTAATGTTGGGCCAGTAACCGAAAGGTCCAATCCCCAAGCAGACAAGGTGAAAAATCTGTCAATGTGCCCTTAAGCAAGGCACTTAACCCTAATCGCTCCAGGATCACCACTGATAATACAAGCACCCACCAAATTCTGATTTATTACTATTTTAAACCTGATTGTCTTAACTAAGAGACATCCAATGTTGTAACATATGAGCCTATATATTATAATGATACAATATCTGAGATTGCTGTGAGTATTCTAAATGTGGGATAGGCCATTGTGGTTAATGTGGCTTTTGGTTTCCACAGGATATTAAAATGATATGGCCAATAACATGTCATAAAACTCACCATGGGATGAGTGTAATGAGCACTTCATTGGGTGCATTGACCTTACAAAGGGAAGTTACATAATACCCACTCCTGTCATTGGTTAAGACAGTGTTACCATCATAATCTCCATCACTCAGTCAACAGTAGCATTCAGTCAACAGTAGCAGCCTCCAATACATCGTAAAATAGAGATTTTAAACAGCTGATAGTCAATGGGATTCATCTCTTTAGCAGATCAGTGATCACCTTGAAGGAAAGAACAAAGGATGTATTTTAAAAGTATTCCTCAAAAGTATATCAGGAGACAGTCACTCAACTACTGGGCATACATGACAGAGATACACCAGTAAGGCCACGTGTGGGAAAGCATGGGTCTGTCACTGATGAGAAGTTGTTGCCAACATTAAGTTCTGTGAGCCACATCCTGTTGGCATGCCTTGTGTAACTAGTCTGGTTCTCCAATCCATCAAAACAATGAGTCATCGACCAGTTACCTCAGCTATTAGCATGTCTCCGCCTTAAGATGCCGGTGTCCCCGATCCCTGGCAGGCAGGCACGTCAAGAACGTGGCTTTTTAATCTGGGACGCTTCGCACAGAGATTGTGGTTCTGTTTAGGTGAAAAGCTGTGAAAAGCATAAATGAATCTCCTGCGACTCAGAGCAGAGCCGTGCTAGATTTGCAACAGATTGCTAACTTGTCACCGGCTGAGAGTGATGATTTCGCCATATCTTCAGAGGGCAATGAGACGTGGCAACAAGTTCATAGCTCAACCTAGCGATCGGTGACGTGGTGGGAAAAAAAGAGAGAAAAACAGCCCCATTATCAGTATGTTTGCCGCCATTTTGATTTCCGACCTTGATCCTTAACCAGGTTAGGCCTCTAATCTGATCATCCATCCCACCAAGCAAAGTCCCAGTGTCAATAGATCCCCTTACCATGACAGTAGAGGTGGCCATCTTGTGTGTCAAATCAGGGGTGAAGACTGCATTCCTCAGATGACAGTGCCAAGACAAAAAACACACAACGCCTATGCTTTGCCCTCCACCGCTCCCTAACCTAGACATGTCGGGAGGAAGAGGCATCTGTGTCGTCCATTAGTTAGAGAAGGTCTTGTGCCTGGATACATTCTGGTGCTAGCCAGAGACCACTCACTGTTAAGTCTTACGGTAAGACTCCAAAATAGCTAATCAAATGGCTACCCAGACTATTTGCATTGCCCCCCCCCCTCCCCTTCTACACTGCTGCTACTCTGTTATTATCTATGCATAGTCACTTTAAGAATTCTACCTACATGTACATATTACCTCAATTACCTCGACACCGGTGCCCCCCGCACACCCTGTCTATGGCCCGCTATTGTTATTTACTGCTGTTCTTAAATTATTTGTTATTCTTATCTCTTACTTTTTTAAAGGTGTTCTCTTAAAACCACATTGTTGGTTAAGACCTTTTAAATAAGCCCAGCAACAGCCCCAAAACATCACTGCTCCAGAGGAGATCTGCATGGAGGAATGGGCCTTTTAACATGAGTCTTCAATATTCCCAGGTAAGAAGTTTTAGGTTGTAGGAATTATAGGACTATTGCTCTCTATACCATTTGTATTTCATTAACCTTTGACTATTGGATGTTCTTATAGGCACTTTAGTACTGCCAGTATAACAGTATAGCTTCCGTCCCTCTCCTCGCTCCTCCCTGGGCTCGAACCAGCAACACAACAGCCACCCTCGAAGCCACGTTACCCATGCAGAGCAAGGGGAAAAAAAACACAGGCTAAGAGCGAGTGACTTTTGAAACACTATTAGCACACGCTAACTAGCCAGCCATTTCACATTGGTTACACCAGCCTCATCTCGGGAGTTGATAGGCTTGAAGTCATAAACAGCGCAATGCTTGACGCACAACGAACAGCTGCTGGCAAAACGCACAAAAGTGCTGTTTGAATTAATGTTTACACGCCTGCTTCTGCCTACCACCGCTCAGTCAGATACTTGTATGCTCAGTCAGATTATATGCAACGCAGGACACGCTAGATAATATATAGAAATATCATCAACCATGTGTAGTTAACTAGTGCTTATGATTGATAGACTTTTATAAGATAAGTTTAATGCTAGCTAGCAACTTACCTTGGCTTACTGCATTCGCGTTACAGGCAGTCTTCTTGTGGAGTGCACAAGTACTAGTTAACTGTAAGGTTGCAAGCCTGGATCCCCCGAGCTGACAAGGTGAAAATCTGTCGTTCTGCCCCCGAACGAGGCAGTTAACCCACCGTTCCTAGGCCGTCATTGAAAATAAATTTTTGTAAAAATACATTTTAAAAAATCGTCAAAATCGGTGTCCAAAAATACAGATTTCCGATTGTTATGAAAACTTGAAATCGGCCCTAATTAATCAGCCATTCCGATTAATCGGTCAACCTCAAGTATTTAGTAAGGCAGCTGACTGGAAGGAGGGTATGAGTGTATAGAGAGGCAGAGGACAGAGACACAGACAGTGGTGAAGGTCACCAGATCAGTGTTGTCTACTGTCAAGTATGTGAAAATGGCACATAGTAGGTTTATACTGTCAGTTCAGCACAAACATGTCCCAGCCCCCATCGGTGTCAGTGTGCCAAGCAGGACTCATGAGGCCCCCAGCCCATTCAAAATAGCAAGGACAACAGTTTATCCAAAATGTTGTAGGAGACACGTACACCTCAGGCAGGCAGGCGGGTGCATAATGCTTGTGCAAAGTGTGTGTCATTGTGGAAGTAACATCAATAATATGTGCAGTGGTATGTTCATGTGTGTATTCCTGTGAGTGAGAGGACATTGACTGCTATCCTTGAATATCTATTGACAAAGAGTGTGGGGACTGAGGGATATTTTTATCAATTGCCCAGTGCAACCAGACAGCAGGTGGAACCTTTATGTAGGAGGGCAAGGTCACAGAGTAGCTGGGCGCAACACAGTATCAGTGGCTGTCCTGACTCCTGACAAAGAGAAGGCCAGCAATCTTGTTTTCAAAAATGTGCACTACACTATGGTAGGAATGTTGGTGTGGGGCAACACTTGTTTCCCCCTGGTGCTACCTTGAAATTATTAGCTAAGCTTGGCACCAACACACATTACACAAAGCTAAGTAGCTAGTAGCAGGAATCTAGGAGCCATGTGAATGAGCTTAGCGCCCTCCACTTGAGCTGCCAGGATAAAGACTAAGAACAACAGCACAGTGAGATTCCTTAAGCATGCAAATAGGATGCATGCTAGGCTAAAATGAGCAGTTGGTGTTATGCACTCTTTGGACTACCATATTTCTTAAAATCAGAATTGTCCCTGCGTTCTAAATTGCAACTTACAAGTAGGAATCTTCAATGTATTAATTTATAAGATGACAATACATGGGATCAATAGGGTGTACAGGCCTAGACTTTTTATTTTTAGTTTTTTAATATCACCTTTATTTAACTTCTTGGTGACGGGGGCAGTATTGAGTAGCTTGGATGAATAAGGTGCCCAGAGTAAACTGCCTGCTACTCTGTCCCAGATGCTAATATAGGCATATTATTAGTAGTATTGGATAGAAAACACTCTGAAGTTTCTAAAACTGTTTGAATGATGTCTGTGAGTATAACAGAACTCATATAACAAAACCAACCAGGAAGTGGGAAATCTGAGGTTTGTAGTTTCATTTAAGTGATTGCCTATCCAATATGCTGTGTCTATGGGCCAAATTGCACTTCCCAAGGCTTCCAGCAGATGTCAGTCTTTAGAACGTTGTTTGAGGCTTCTGTGGAAGGGGGTCGAATAAGAGCTGTTTCAACAAGTGGACTAGGCTGAGGCCAATCAGTTGTTTACTGCGCGGTCACGCGGGAGCGCCGTTCCTTCTTTTTCCTCTAATGAATACGCTATTGTCCGGTTGGAATATTATTGAACATTATAAAAAGACCCTAAGGATTGATTGTAAACATCGTTTGACATGTTTCTACAAACTGTAATGGAACTCGACTTTGTCTGGATTTTGCGCTCGCGCATTGTGCCTTTGGAATAGTGAACTAAACGCGAACAAAACGTTGGCATTTGGACATACATATGGATGTAATCGAACAAAACAAACATTTCTTGTGGAAGTGGGAGACCTGGGAGTGCATTCCGACGAAGATCAGCAAAGGTAAGTGAAGATTTATAATGCTATTTATGGCTTTTGTTGACTCCACAACTTGGCAGGTAACTGTATGGCTTCCTTTTGTGGCTGAATGCTGATCTCAGATTAACCTCTTGGATCTCTAGGGGCGCTATTTCATTTTTGAAAAAAAACGTTCCCGTTTTAAGCGCAATATTTTGTCACGAAAAGATGCTCGACTATGCATATTATTGACCGTTTTGGAAAGAAAACACTCTGAAGTTTCAGAATCTGCAAAGATATTGTCTGTAAGTGCCCCAGAACTCAAGGAATGAGCCTACACTTTGTCGTTTCCCCAAGGTGTTTGCAGCATTGTGACGTATTTGTAGGCATATCATTGGAAGATTGACCATAAGAGACTACATTTTCCAAGTGTCCGCCTGGTGTCCCTGCGTCGAAATTGGAGCGCAAAGCCAGGTGCAATTATTTTTCCATTTGAGAGCAAGGAGAAACCAGGCTTCCACGAAGGATATATCATCGAAGAGATATGTGGAAAAACACCTTGAGGATTGATTCTAAAACACGTTTGCCATGTTTCAGTCGATATTATGGAGTTAATTTGGAAAAAAGTTTGCGTTTTGAGGGCTGAATTTTTTATTTTTTTTTGGTAGCCAAATGTGATGTACAAAATGGAGCTATTTCTAATACACAAAGAATCTTTTTGGAAAAACTGAGCATCTGCTATCTAACTGAGAGTCTCCTCATTGAAAACATCAGAAGTTCTTCAAAGGTAAGTTATTTTATTTGAAGGCTTTACTTGTTTTTGTGATAGTTGCCTGCTAAATGCTAACGCTAATGCTAACGCTAAATGCTACGCTAGCTAGCTACTGTTACACAAATGATTGTTTTCCTATGGTTGAAAAGCATATTTTGAAAATCTGAGATGACAGTGTTGTTAACAAAAGGCTAAGCTTGAGAGATAGCATATTTATTTCATTTCATTTGCGATTTTCATGAATAGTTAACGTTGCGTTATGGTAATGAGCTTAGGTCTATAAATAGAATCCCGGATCCGGGTTTGGTCGTCGCAACAGGTTAATGAATATTGTGCTTTTATCGTAACGCTTTTTTGAAATGTGACTTTTGAAATGTTGCATTAAGAACAAGTTTCTTTAATTCTATGTAAAACATGTATCTTTCATCAAAGTTTATGATGAGTATTTCTGTTATTTGATGTGGCTCTCTGCAATTTCTCTGGATGTTTTGGAGGCATTTCTGAACATTGGATATAAATATGAACTTGATCGAACAAAACATACATGTATTGTGTAACATTAAGTCCTGGGAGTGTCACCTGATGAAGATTGTCAAAGGTTAGTAATTTATTTTATCTATATTTCTGCTTTTTGTGACACCTCTCTTTGGTTGGAAAATGGCTGAATGCTTTCTGTGACTAGTTGCTGACCTTTTCGCCGAAAAGCCTTTTTGAAATCGGGAAGTGTATCTTTAAAATAGTGTAAAATACTTGTATAGTTGAGGAATTTTAATTATGAGATTTGTTGTTTTGAATTTTGCGCCCTGCACTTTCACTGGCTGTTGACGAGGTGGGACGCTAGCGTCCTGAACGATCCCAGAGAGGTTATTTAACCAGGTAGGCCAGTTGAGAACAAGTTCTCATCTACAACTGCGAACGGGCCAAGAAAGCAAAGCAGTGCAACAAAAACAGAGTTACGCATGGGATAAACAATCGTACAGTCTGATGACAACCGCACTAGATATTATGCTAATGCTAACGCACTGCTAATATTGATGAACATTAGCATGATAGCTAGTGCAGTGGTCACTAACACACTGCTAACATTCAATGTAAGCTTCAAAAAAGGCTCAGGACTGTTACATTTCACCATTACACTGCATTCATTCATCAGAGCATGGAAAACCAGAGAAGTTTAAAAATATATATTAAAAATATATTTAAAAAATTAAGTACCAAAAAAATAGACATTTGGAAGCACTGACGCTCCAGACCTTATGAATATGCATATTGACTGTAGGGCGGTTCGGTGAGCACGGCTGTTGAGGCAGGAGCCTTCAGGCCACGTCACGTGCGGAGGTCCTTATTAGTCATTATTGTTGGTTATGAGCAGGGTGAGGGGGTGCGGCGTCAAAACTATGAAATAGTACCCTCACTGTGCTTTATTACAGATCGTTATTTCCAAACCCAAGTGAGTGAACAATAAATGGGTACCGTTTCTAAGGCTATCTTATAACCTACAGTATTCCAGCTACAGTAGTAATACCTGGCTGTAATCAATACTACCTAAATGAGACTGAACTCATTTATCACAATCTTAAACATGAGCTCATAAAAAGATAGCAATAAGCTGCTGGCTTGAAACGTGTCTGAGGTAAAGTAAACAGAGGAGCTTCAGTTATCAACACGGCTAATCACTTGTTAATGTGTAAGAATCTGATAAGATGGCTTCACTGTTAACCTGTCAGACCCTCAGGTAGGCAACTAGGGGATGAGGCCGGATTTCTGCCTGTGCTGGTATAACTTTCTGTAGAATCACTCCTTTGGCTCCATGGTGGGGAAATTGGCACATTACATAAACATTCTATTGGGGTTAGTTGCATATTTGCAAAGATGGTCGTCAGCATAGAGGAATATTCTGCATAAGTAGGCTAGTTATTTTTGTAAGAACTACTATTACTGAATTATTCTTATTGAAAACAGTCAAGACAATTCCATGTACAATATCACAAGGTACTGACAAAACTCATAACAAGAAAATAATTGCACATTTTAAGGGAGCTAAATTCAGCCACTGTTATTGTAGTGTTTTTTTCTCCACAAACTACAACCCCCTGGCAAAAACCAAGCAACTGATATCTTCTGAATAATTGACGTGGTAAATAGATGTATGCATAATTCATGAGGATGTTTACCTTTCCTCAGGTTGAATCCTCAGAGCGGTAATCAAGATGGCAGCGACAATCTCGTTTGTGAGCAAACTTTTAACAATGTTATTTTGGGGGAATGTGGGGAAACGGCAATGTTACGCCTAAGACTATGTATAGATAACGGAATTATGGGGACAGGGAGTGTGGGGGATGGGGGGGGGGGCTGGTAAGAATGTTCGGGGATGTTTGGGGGAAAATTGAAAATCCTGAAGGAAATAAATCACTTCTGAAACAGCTTTTCATTGGGATAAGAAAGATGGCGCAAGCAATTTGGTATAATACCAGCGAAAAGTGTATCCATGTTGAGTAATGCAACATGTGGACGCGGCACTGAATATCAGATTATGCATTGTGAGGACACGACATTGTGACCCTGCTATGCCTCTGGGTGCAAAAGAACCAAACGGTCTACACTAAATGAGCATTAATTTGCCCGCAGGCCTTCAGTCTGGTGTTATTTTAACGTTATCCACACAACATGAATCAAGCGACATCGATACAGGATCTCAACAGTCATCTAATTAGCACTGCATTTTATGCTTTGAGCAGGGCGTGAGTTGTGAGTAACTATAGATCACAATAATGCAAGCATGGTTAGACATGGCAATACATCAAAGTTAGCCATGAATTAGCCAATCAAAACATTGAAACTAGAACAAAAAAAGAGTTACCGCTTAACTAACCACAGCAGGCTTTTCAAACATTACAGGTACAAAATGGTGCTACACAAGGATAAGTGTTGACCAAACTCCAATGACCTCACCACACACCCCCCAAGTTCAACTATTCTGACCACAATCACCTGGACTAACAGCAATCTGACTTGCATTCAAACAATCACCATGACTTCATTAATGCAACCACCATTGCCCCTCGACTCCAACCCTCTAGAGAGTCTAACCGAACCACAATGGCCCCGTATGGATTTAACCGTGGACTCTGAACACTCAAAAGGATAATTCAGCACTGTCATTCAACCAAGTTGTAGCAGGTCCCAGCCAGGAACAAAGCCAACTGTCGGGCAAAATGAAATGCGCTCCATCCTGCCCAAACAAAGCCTTCAAAAGAGGTGTGGGGTAATCAAAGTTACAGAACATCCTATAAAGAGCAATTTATGACAATCCACCCCAAAATGAAGCAAAATGGGTAGAATTATATTAACTAAGGTGAATTTGACCAAACAAATGATTTGCTGTATGGGAAAAAATATGCCAAAATGTATTGTATTGTTTTTCTGTCTAATTAAATATACAAGCATGGCAGGGCTGGGGGGCAAGGTCATGAATCATAAGTAGTTGGGATGATAATAGCAAGTCAGGTCTGGCTCTAATGGGCTTCGATACAGTGCTGCTTTAAAAATCAGCCCTTCTCTCTGCTCCTGTGGCCATTAATCCTCAACATATCCGCCAGTGCATATTTTCAGGCCTACACTTAGGTATTTATGGAAACCAATAATCAATCTCCTTACAATTTCTCCCCTCAGCATTCTCTGAAAGGTAATTCCAGCCATGGATTATGATGATATCGTGCCCCGGTTGCTAGGGAACAACCAGTCAAAACGGCTTTGCTACGAGCATGGCTTTCATTAGGTGGGAATATTTTGGGCTCCAAAGGTGTAAATTCTCCCCCCTCACCAGGTGAGCATGGAATTATGGGGGGGTAGTAAATCTAAGGTGGCAAATGGTGACATCTTTAGATTGATGAGAGGTGAGCTCCGCTCTCATCTTGATGGATTTTCAATGACGGGGGGTTTAGAAGGACTTGTAAATCGAGATATCCTTTATGATATGCAGTATTGACTGCTCACAACTGGGCATTTCTATTCTTTAGAGAAGGAATGCACACATGAGTCACCCTCGCAAATAACGCCACACACACACACACACACACACCTCTCCTAAACCACTCCCACAAGCCACACACACAGCAAATCCTGAACACCAACACTGAATAAATGCATTTGTGGCTCTCTAGCAGTACATAGGGGCATTTCAATGGGTCTATCTTCCGAGTCAAGGTTACTTCCCCTCGTCACGAGCCATGTGTTTAGTGTGATTCAAGAGGGGCCTTGATATCTGGGGGTTATTTGTGCAGGGACAACATGTCCCCAGTCATCTGGGAGCAGGCCAGAGGCGAAACGTCTTTGTTAGTAACCAGATGACAGAGTCAACGTTCCTTGAACGTTTCACCGGTAATGGAGCTGTGAGTCACCAACATTGCTTCAACGTTCCAGTGATAATGGAGATGAATCTCTCACCAGTCTCCAGTCTGTTTCACCTCTGAAGGTATAATTGTCACCTATTTACCGTCAGTATTAAGAGACAATGGCACTTCTGTCTTTAACCCAGTCTCTAAGCCCCGTCTTAGTCGGGGGAGGGGTTCTACTAAGCTATATGGAATTGCTGTAAGGTCATACCAAGGATCATTTAGCTATTTGATTTTGAATTTTTAAAAGACCCCTTAAAGTTAAGTACCTAAAACATTTGATAAAACATTTTGGGGGAATTACTGATTCAGCCCATACAAACGCATTGAATAACAGATTTACTACATCAAACATAGTGGTTGTAATAGTTTGTAGGCCAAACCGTTCGGACACTACACACAGTTTCGTGAGAAGACCGATTTTCAGGATGTCTCATGGTCTGACAAACACCACTCTAGCTCTTTCACTGCAGATGCGAATGTGTGATATTGGCGGATGCAGTGGATTGAGATGCATCCAAAGCAAAAAAAACATCTCTAGCTTAAACAGATTGTTATGCCGATGTTTTTATTATGCTAATTAGATTTATGCGGGGGCATGGACATTGACTCTAGGGGGTTAAAAACATTTTTACTCATTGTATGCTAATGGTGTATTTGGTTAAAGTGTGAGTGTCATTTGGTTGACATGGATACAGGAGCTCCCATGACCAAGAGACATTTAATACTAGGTCTACTAGACTATGTGTCAGTGTGACGTCCTGGCAGGGTAATGGTCCATTCTTGTGCCACAATGAATTAAGACATATAACATGAGGGCATCTGTTATTTAGTGCAATTACTTAGTATGTAGACTACTACAAATCAACAGTATTAATGTTCAGAAAAAAAGCCTTGCTCTTGAAAATAGGAAATCAGTGTTTATCAGATAGCCTTTCAAATGTTCCTGCACTTCCTGTATACAAAGTAGCCTTAGGATCCCACCCAAGGCCCTAGCGCCTCACCAAGTCTAAAAGAAACTGCCAACTACAGACGGTGGTATTTCAAGCTATATCCTGAGGATGTTGTTTAACAGAAGAAACAGAGGACTGATTTCACTATTGTTATCTGGCGGGCCCCAAGTCACAAGTGTAGGCTTCTTCAGGGCAATACTCACCTAACCTAATCATGTTACAAAAATAAAAAGTGGATTTTTCAATTCGAGGGTAGTTCTCAAAGCTTAAAGGATTTGGAAAATAAAGGCCCCTGGATATTGGGGTATTCTGTTGGTGTGGAATGGAGATGCATCCATTTCAGTGGATGTTGCTGCAAATGTAGGCCGATATTTCAACCGGACAATAACGTCGTCAATATAAAAAGGTAAACAAGAAAGGCGCGTTCTCAGGATTTCACATGAAAAAGCTGACACTTTAGGGTCCGGTCATTCAGACTGGTCTTACTCCCTCATTTTTTAGAATACAAGCCTGAAACAATATCTAAAGACTGTTGCCATCTAGTGGAAGGCATAGGAACTGCAATTTGAGTCTTAAGTCAAATGGAAACTGTAATGGCATTGAATAGAAAACTAAAAAAAAGATTTACAAAATCCTACTTTCTCAGGATTTCGCCTGCCAAAACAGTTCTGTTATGCTCACAGGCATTATTTTAACAGTTTTGGAACCTTGAGTGTTTTCTATCCTATCCTATATGCATATCCTAGCTTCTGGGCCTGAGTAGCCGGCAGTTTACTTTGGGCACACTTTTCATCCAGAGATGAAAATAGTGCCCCCTACCCTAGAAAAGTTAACAGGTGTGCCTTGTTAGAGGTTAATTTGTGGAATTTCTTTCCTTCTTAATACGTTTGAGCCAATCAGTTGTGTTGTGGCAAGTTAGGGGTAGTATACAGAAGATAACCCTACTT
Source organism: Oncorhynchus clarkii lewisi (assembly GCF_045791955.1). NCBI lineage: Eukaryota > Metazoa > Chordata > Actinopteri > Salmoniformes > Salmonidae > Oncorhynchus > Oncorhynchus clarkii. Next base: position 17,744,825 of record NC_092160.1, on the reverse strand, counting down.
GGTAAAAGACCAAGGCCATATTTGGGCAAGAACAGATAAAATAAGCAAACACAGTCCATTACTTTAAGACAAAGGTCAGTCAATCTGGAAAATGTCAAGAACTTTTATAGTTTCTTCAAGTGCAGTCACAAAAACCATCAAGCGGCTTAGATGAAAATGGCTCACGAGGACCGCCACAGGAAAGGAAGACCCAGAGTTACCTCTGCTGCAGAGGATAAGTTCATTAGAGTTACCAGCCTTAAAAATGGGCAATTAACTGCATATCAGATTGCATCCCAAATAAATGCTTCACATAGTTCAATTAACAGACACATTTCAATATCAACTGTTCAGAGGAGACTGCATGAATCAGGCATTCATGGTCGAATTGCTGAAAAGAAACCACTACGAAAGGACAACAATAAGAAGAGACTTGCTTGGGCCAAGAAACACGAGCAATGGACACCAGACTGGTGGAAATTTGTCCTTTGGTCTGATGAGTAAATATTTAGTTCCAACAGCAGTGTCTTTGTGAGACGCAGAGTAGGTGAACGGATGATCTCTGCATGTGCGATTCCCACCGTGAAGCATGGAGGTGGTGGTGTGATGGTGCTTTGCTGGTGACACGGTCAGTGATTTATTTAGAATCCAAGGCACACAACCAGCATGGATATCAACAGCATTCTGCAGCGATACGCCATCCCATCTGGTTTGAGCTTAGTGGGACTATCATTTGTTTTTCAACAGGACAATGAACCAAAACACGTCACCAGGCTGTGCAAAAGCTATTTGACTAAGAAGGAGAGTGCTGCATTAGATGATCTGGCCTCCACAATCACCCAACCTCAACCCAATTGAGATGTTTGTGATGAGGTGGACCGCAGAGTGAAGGAAAAGTAGCCAACAAGTCCTCAGCATATGTGGAAACTCCTTCAAGACTGTTGGAAAAGCATTCCTCATGAAACTGGTTGAGAGAATGCCAAGAGTGTGCAAAGCTGTCATCAAGGCAAGAATCTCAAATATTAAACATATTTTGATTTAACACTTATTTGGTTACTACATGATTCCATATGTGTTGTTTCATAGTTTTGATGTCTTCACTATTATTCTACAATGTAGAAAACAGTAAAAATAAAGAAAAAACCTCTTGAACGAGTAGGTTTCCAAACTTTTGACTGGTACTATACATGTCCAGTATTCCTGCACATTGTAAATATGTACTGGAACTGACCCTGTATAAAGTAAGTTTAATTACTTTATCATGTTCTTTTAGTTTCTGTTCCACCTTGTTATTTTTAGTATTACATTGTTATTGATGAAAGGAATTTCACTGTACTTGTGCATGTGACAAAAACTTGTAGTTGGGTAAAACAGTTACTCCCAGTGTGGCAACAAGCTACTTACTACACTGATCTTGATGGCTTTTGACAAGCAGGGAATGTGAACATTGTGCCACACGTCAGCAAGTTGTGACTTATAGCGCTTTAATTAACCTTCGGTAAGGTATAGACAAAACACAGCTGACATACCCTCTACCAAAACAGGGCCTTGGTAATAGGCTACCCATGTGCACCAGCATGAAAACAATACAAGGCGAGACACTGATGTAAATCCAACAAATGTACAATAAAGCAATTAAACAAATGTCTAACAGATCACATGATAACTTGAGCTGTTCAGTGAAGGCAAACAAATACTGGACTAGTGCACACTTCAAACAAGTCATTAGTTACCCAATGGGACAGACAAAGCCCCCAGGACTACCACTAACCACCATCTGCTGCTTCAGCATACTAATACTAAGTAAAGCCCCCCGGACTACCACTAACGCACCATCTGCTGCTTCAGCATACTAATACTAAGTAAAGCCCCCCGGAGTACCACTAACCACCAACTGCTGCTTCATCATACTAATACTAAGTAAAGCCCCCAGGACTACCACTAACTGCTGCTTCAGCATACTAATACTAAGTAAAGCCCCCAGGACTACCACTAACCACCAACTGCTGCTTCAGCATACTGATACTAAGTAAAGCCCCCAGGACTACCACTAACTGCTGCTTCAGCATACTAATACTAAGTAAAGCCCCCCGGACTACCACTAACCACCAACTGCTGCTTCAGCATACTAATACTAACTAAAGCCCCCAGGACTACCACTAACCACCAACTGCTGCTTCAGCATACTAATACTAACTAAAGCCCCCAGGACTACCACTAACCACCAACTGATGCCACAGAATTGTCCCTTTGTATCATGTCACACTTAAAGGAACATGACAAAGTACACAAATGGGTAGTCCCCCACCCCCTTCCTTGTTTGCAAATTGGGTCACGCCCATGTAATTACTAATTCACTAGACTCACCACCACGAGTCTGTGCCTGACCTGGGCAATATGCAAATGACCTGATGAAAACAAGCTTAGGTTAATTAAGTTCATTACATATAGGGGATTAGGCCAGAAATAGGTCTACACAATGGTACCTAATGTGACAGGACGAAGCCTGGCAGTCCAGATTAGGCACACCAAAAACAACCTCCAAATCTGGAAACAGATTGCAGCACAGTTCAAGAGCTGAGGGAACGCCAGCTAAATACCACAACACCAAAGCTCAGCAACCTCCTTTCTTTTCAAATTAGTGTATTCCAAAAGTATTCAAACCCCTTGACTTTTTCCACAGCATTATTCTAAAATTTATTAATTTGCCCCCCCCATCAATGCACATACAATACACCATTGTGACAACGCAAATACTGATTTTTGAAATTTGTGCAAATGTATTAAATATTTAAAAAAAGGAAATATCACATTTACATAAGTACTCAGATCCTATACTCAGTACTTTGTTGAAGCACCTTTGGCAGTGATTACGGCCTCAAATCTTGGGTATGACGCTACAAGCTTGGCACGCTTGTATTTGGGGAGTTTCTCCCATTCTTTACTGATCCTCTCATGCTCTGTCAGGTTGGATGGGGAGTGTCACTACACAGCTATTTTCAGGTCTCTCCAGAGATGTTCGATCGAGTTCAAGTCCGGGCTCTGGCTGGGCCACTCAAGGACATTCAGAGTCCTGTCCCGAAGCCACTCCAGCATTGTCTTGACTATGTGCTTAGGGTCATTGCCCTAATGGAAGGTGAACTTCCATTAGGGCTCAGAGGTCCTGAGCGTTCTGGAGCAGTTCATCAAGGATCTCTGTACTTTGCTCCATTCATCTTTCCCTCGATCCTGACTAGTCTCCAAGTCTCTGTCGCTGAAAGAAAAAACCCAGAGCATGAGGCTGCCAACACCATGCTTCACAGTAGGGATGGTGCCAGGTTTCCTCCAGACGTGATGCTTGGCATTCAGGCCAAAGAGTTCAATCTTGGTTTTATCAGACCAGAGAATCTTGTTTCTCATGGTCTGAGATTCTTTAGGTGCCGTTTGGAAAACTCCAAGCGGGTTGTCATGTGCCTTTTACTGAGGAGTGGCTTACATCTGGCCACTCTACCATAAAGGCCTGATTGGTGGAGTGCTGTAGAGATGGGAGAACCTTCCAGAAGTACAACCATCTCTATAGAGGAACTATAGAGCTGTGTCAGAGTGCCCATCGGGTTCTTGGTCACTGACCGAAACCCTTCTCCCCTGATTGCTCAGTTGTGTTCTTGGGGAACTTCAATGCTGCAGAAATGCTTTGGTACCCTTCCCCAGATCTGTGCCTCGACACAATCCTGTCTCGGAGATTTACGGACAATTCCTTCGATCTCACGGCTTGGTTTTTGCTCTGACATGCACTGTCAACTGTGGGACCTTATATAGACAGGTGTGTGCCTTTCCAAATCATGTCCAATCAATTGACTTTACTACAGGTGGACTCCAATCAAGTTGTAGAAACATCAAGGATGATCAATAGAAACAGGATGCACCGGAGCTCAATTTCAAGTCTTATAGCGAAGGGTCTGAATCCTTATGTAAATAAAGTATTTGTTTTTAATACATTTGCAAAAAAAGTTATCACAATTCCCCATATTGTCATTATGGGGAATTGTGAGTAGATTGGATGAGGGGGGAAAACATATTTTATTCATTTTAAAATAAGGCTGTAACGTTACAAATGTGGAAGGAATACTCAGAATGCACTGCAAATGATTCCTCTCCAATTCAGCATTTCGTCTTCATCCAAATACTGAATAGGGCATTCCATTTATTTATTTATTTCTATAGGCGATTGCATAATAAGTATATCCTACCTCTAGTCTCCTTTATTATTAAACCCCCTCTTTGGTCATATTTGAGAATCATACAGGCATCTGAAGAGGACATTTACAAAAATGTCCACAAATTCACATTGGATGTGGATCATAAAATAGGAAATTGCAGTGCACAAGAAATATGGAACATGAGCTGGGAGAGGATGAATGTATGATTTCAGATTTCAGCAATGTTTTCATACCAATGAGGGATTAAACTACAATTTATTCCTTAATTAATACAAATGTTTGTTTGACTACATGCTTAGAATACTCTTCCTTTTAAGTGCTCTTCTAGCAACGTGTTCTAAATTCGCTTCATGGAGACTCCTGAGTGGCACAGCGGTCTAAGGCACTGCAGTGCTTGAGGCGTCACTACCGATCCGGGTTCAATCCCGGGCTATGTCGGACACGACCGGGATGCCCATGAGGCGACGCACAATTGCCACGGGGGTGTCCGGGATAGGGGAGCATTTGGCTGGCCGGGAAGTCCTTGACCCATGGTGCTCTAGCGACTTCTGTGGCAGGCCTGGCACATGCATGCTGACATGGTCGCCAGTTGTATGATGTTTCCTCCGACACATTGGTGCGTCTGGATTCCGGGTTAAGAGAGCAGTGTGTCAAGAAGCAGTGCGGCTTGGCACGGTCGTGTTTAAGAGGTCGCATGGGTCTCGACCATTGCCTCTCCCGAGTCCGTACGGGAGTTGCAGCGATGGCCAAGACTAACAACAAATTGGATATCACAAAATGGAGAAAAAGGGGTACATATTTTATATAAATAAATAAAACAAAGAGTAGTGCACGACCCTAGGGTGGAAAATTCTAAGTGAATTCAAATGGGGCTTTCTCCATTCTTATTGTTTTACACTAGTGGTCACCAACTGGTTGATCTCCAAGGCATTCCTAGTTGATCACCAAACATTTCTGTAAAATGTGTTCCTATTTATTTATTTTTTGTGCCGCTGGCAGTAGGTGCACTTGACTCCGCAGCCCTAGTGCTGGGAAGTCAAAGTGTTCCAATTTTGAACCATTTAAAACCATTTTGAACCATTTAAAGTGTCTGAAAGAAGAACTACTCGGCCCAGAGAGCAAATCAAGTGCATCTATAGGCCTACCGCTGGACAATCAGAATGTGTAGACATGGTGGTCTGAGCTGTTTCCTCGAGCCATAGACTGCAAAAAGAAGCCTGGAACGCACTGCAAAGTTGATACTGTGAGATTTCCAAACCATGACTAGAGAGAGACTCAACGACCAGCAAAGAGCTGCTGTTTCTATTGGTTAATGTTGCATTGGTTTACATTTTAAGTCATGTTTAAAAATCTGAGCAGTAGATCTCGGCTTTGACTCAGAAAGTGATATTGACTAAGAAAAAGGATGGTGGCAACTGTTTTACACTGATCAATCAAACCTCAAGTAACATTTCTATTTTTAGCAATGTGTGCATTTGCTGCACTCATTCGAGATCATTCCCACACTGCCAGGTAGGGCTGCATGCATATTCAGTGTTGCCAAGTAGATTTAGCGAGTTCAGACCGCCACAGCGACTTTTATTGGTAAAAGAGTATTGCGAAAAATTCAGCTACTTTTTAAGGTTGCCCCAGCGACTTCCCTGCTTGTGTGCAGAGTTGTTCTGCCCCCTCGAGGTTCCGCCTGCGCCACCTGCCGTGTGCGCACCGATCACTTGGCCCCTTCTCCCACCTACCTCTCTCCGACCATCTCTGCTCTAGCCTCTGTCCTCTCCCCGCTGCAGCTAGTGAAGTGAATTTATTTGTAAAAAATAAAAAAATGGGCAATGCATAAATAAATACATTTAGTTTCGTCGTGTTCCCAAATTAATATAGGTGGCTCAGAGTTTGTTTTGATATCTCAACCTGCGTGTCCTGATCACGTCTGCTATGGATGGAGAAAATCAACATGCTCACATTGGCACACGCCCAGTCTTGTCAGCATGTAAGCATAACAAAAAAATGATTTAATGTGCATGCGACAAATGGAGCAACCAACAGCTACTTTCCATAAAAAATATTTGGCAACACTGATATGGGAAAAATAAATAAAATAGAAGCCTTATTTTTAACCAAATATTGCAATTGCAATTTGACTTGCGATTTAGATCAAAACACATGGGTAAACTGTTAGAATAATCATTCTATATCCATGATTCCAATTCTATAGTAATATAATAGTGGGCAGGTAACCTAGCGGTTAAGAGCATTAGGCCAATAACCGAAAGATTGCAGGTTCAAATCACCAAGACAACTAGGCGAGGGGGAAAAAATCTGCCGATGTCCCCTTGAGCAAGGCACTTAACCCTAATTGCTCCTATAAACATGCTAAGATGGCACCGACGGATGGCGCCTCGCCTTGAGCTCCTACAATAGATTGCAGGTTTCTACTTTTCTAGTGTTTCTATAATTTTCCTCTATTACAGAGCATACTACTCGCCAATGTTCAATCAGTGAATAAACGTAGAAACTTAAATCAGTGAATAAATAAAATCAGAGCGAGAATCTCCTTCCAGAGGGACATCAGATTCTGCAACATACTCTGTTTTTCTGAGACTGGGTTTTCTTGAGACATCCAAATGAATTATACCCAACCAGCAGGTTTTACAGTTCATTGAGCGTATAGAAAGAGGGCGCGACAGGGGAAATGTACAGGACCTTGCGAACTTCTGCTCTACCGACTTGGAATACTTGGTCATCAAATGTCACCCTTTTTACCTTCGAGAGATTTCAGGGATTATCACCATGGCTGCATACACGCAGGCACCAAAAATGCTCTGAAAGATCTTAATTGGACCCTCTCACAGTGAGGACCCTCTCGAATGTCAGCAAAACAAAAAAGGAGCTGATTGTGGACTTCAGGATGAACCAGGCTGGACACGCCCACATCCTTTATGCGGCCACCATGGGGACTATCAAAAATGTCAAGTTCCTCGGCGTACTTCTCAGAGGAGCTGAAATCTTCAAAACACATGGACACTGTGGTAAAGACACGACAACGACCCTAACCTTGAGACTCAAAAGAAAATTGGCCTGTCTCAGAGGGCCCTCAGTGTTCTACACGAGCACCAGATTGCATACCATCGGGTAGCATCACAGCCTGGGACGACAACTCCACCAACGCAGACCGCAAGGCTCTACAGTCGAACGCACCATTAAGTACAGTGCCTGGCCTCCAGGACACCTTCAACACCAGGTGTCGCACTAAGGCCAAGAAGATCAGCAGGGACCTTATCCACCCGAGCCATGGCCTGTTCTCCCCGCTTCCATCACTCAGACAAGGCCAATACAGGAGCATCATGGCTGAAACTAACAGAGGCTAATAGCTTCTACCTCCAGACCATCAGGGAGCTGAATAGACGAGGAAAAACAGTACCAACTCCCAATACTAAATATGGAAGAGAGAAAACCAAGAGTGGCAGTCTAAACTAGTAATGGTCACAGTAAAATCACTTTCCTATTTCATCAACACAATCAATTACAAGTATATTAAGGTTATACTACTGTAGAGAACAATGTAATTATTAATCGTATGCAATTTATAATGACAGTTTTTGCCCTAAGTTTTGATAATTTCATAGCACCCTTTAGAATGTCCCTGTTTTTCTCTACATTCTAGAGCAGTGAGTGAACACCCCCTATATTAAGAAGCAAAGTGGATAGCAGAATCGTTGTCATCAACATCTTGTTGCATCTGCTGCATTGACCATGCAGACTGAAGAATGAACGGCAAGTGGTCTCATGGTCAAGCAACAACTGCACTTCTTGAGTGATTGTGGGAAGGGCTTGGTGTGTCCGGAAAGAGGCAGAGACTCAAGTAGCAGAGTAAACTATGAAGTATAAAAACAGATGTTACACACAGAGGAGTGGCCTATCACATTTAACAAACCAAACATTGGAAATACAGTTACACAAGGTAAAGTAAAAACCCAAACCGGTCCGTGTATCAATACCAGTATATTGTACAAGACAGTATAGTGCACAGCCCTACAGCAGAGGGCATAATATTAGAGCAGCTGCTGTTCAACCCTGTAGTACACATTGCCCTTAAGGCAGGGAGACAGCAACAGGTCTCGTTAAATAAAAGAACAAAAAAACATTCTATGTTATTCTGAAGTAGAGCACAAAACATCTTCCAGGAAAAAGCACCACTAATATGGTATTATGCAAGACAACATTCTTAGCTGTTAGGCCAAATGGCATCAACAATGTATGTACCACATAGGCAATATGAATATTAATGATTACAAGATGAGTTATGCAAAGTATTTGTTCTCAGCAGGAACAGTTTAAATGCTAAGGAGATTCCAGGCCATTTGGGAGAAACCTGGCAATGGATGGCAGTTTGAGGTCAAGCCAGTCAATTAGCCAGAACTAGGTCTATCACAATATATGTCACTGGAAAAAATTATGCCTTGTAATACATCATGCAATTTACAGCGCATCACATATGCTTCCTCACCTTTGAACTAAAAGTACAATGGGAGGGAATCTTTAAGTGATGTCAGAGGCACTCAAAATCAAACATTTTGACATGGAGATGTCGTCATTACAAGAATATGGCACATTATCTAACAGATACAGGCAACAGGTCAGAAATGAGCAATAGCATACTGCCAAGCCTTCAAGCAAGTCAATCTCAGAAGTAAATGTTGTAAGAAGCTGGCTTGTAAAGACAAATGGTGCACAGTGTGAGGAAAGAGTGGCAGGCTAATCTTGAGGTTGCCAGTCTGGTAGCCGAGGCTTGAGCCATTTAGAAATGATCTAGCCGGAAGTCCAGTCGAGGCAAGGCTCTACCAGAGATAATGACCCTTTTTCCCAAAAGTGGGAAAGGGGAGGGAAAAAACCTCTCGGACATTTAAGGCAGAATTGGATTAGGATCAAGCTGGCGAGCAACGGACATTTTTCTTTGATAGGCAGAAGAGGGACAGGGTCTTGGATACGTGACCAGCCACAGGTCAGACAATCCCTCAGGGACCAATTACACAGATAGAGGGACACACTGCACCTATTTGAAACCCACAATTCCAATCTGCTGTGCAGGGCACATGAAATCATCAGGACCGCAGGAACAATGCTCATTAAATAACAATGTTGTGCTTAGTTACTGCAATTGGAGTCTAAATAACAAGAGTAGGCAATTTGAAGACAATTTAAAAACAAAATGTTAAAAGGCAGATTACTCAGAAGTGGACTTCATAGTTTTACATTTTGCAAAGGAGCATAACTCCAACAACAATAAGCGATGTAGGCATATATTTTCATTATCCAGTTGTTTAATTCAATAAAATGTCAAAACCTTGTTGATTTTTCCTGCATGAGATTCAAGCCAGTCACAATTACCCGTTGGCCACGCTTTGAGATGTTTTGTTTGACAATGACCTCCATGAATAAAGACAGCTGTTCTTGCTTATGTCATCTTTATTTCACCTTTATTTAACCAGGTTGGCCAATTGAGAACAAGATCTCATTTACAACTGCGACCTGGCCAAGATAAAGCAAAGCAGTGGGACAAAAACAACAGAGTTACACATGGGATAAACAAAACATACTGTCAATAACACAATAGAAAAATCTATGTACAGTGTGTGCAAATGTAGAAGAGTAGGGAGGACCGCTAGCAGTGGCTAACTGACTACTAGCTAGTAGCAAGTTAGATGGCTAGCGCTGATGGGGGTTCCGGTTCTAAAGTACAAAAATAGCAAATCCGTACCACATTGGGTGAGGCGGGTTGTAGGAGAGTATATTCAGTCTGTAGATGGAAAGAGAGATTCAAATATATACGAAGAAAACCTTATATACACGGGACAAGACAAAATACACGTCCGACTGCTACGCCATCTTCTTCTAAAGAGATAACTTTTGTCATAAAGGGCTATGAATCAGCTCTCTCTGTTCACATGTCAAGCAGTAACAGCATCCCCAGCACAGCACTTTGCCCATGTTAACATATGGATAGACAAGATAGATTAATTCATTTAGACTAGGTCTCAAAGCCCTTTACATTGTCTGGGAAGAGTGACTCTTGATGCAAAAACTGATGAGCTTTCCCTTACATTCTATAATACAGTGGGAAAGCAGACTTGATTATATAAAGTAAGGGAAAGCAGACTATTATAAGATAGTGGGGCTACCAATCTATGCCCTAGTTTAGCATAAAGAGAACACAAATTGAAATCTTTAAGCAAGTAGGCAGAGAGATGAAGGATGAGCAAGGATTTTGTCCCAGTGTTTGTTTTGACATTGATCATTCAAAGATACTAAAAGGCATTTGAGAGTGAGAGGAGATACCGTCAGCATGTATCCTGTCACCAGCGCTAGAGTAACTTATCTAAATCATGAGCCAATAAGTGATGGGTGGGCATCTGGCAAAGGTTTCTGGTATTGCAACATTGGTTGGCCACAAAGGGCAGAAGGGCAGAAGTCAAGACAAAAACTGGCCAATACAATTACACGTGTGCCCAGACGATGACCCCTGTTGTGGCAGACACACAGCCCACTAAGACCTTTGTAACAAGCATTACGTCTGTATAGTGGACTACAGCACTGTAGGATTAACAGACTCCTAATCAGTTCACCATTTTATCCACTTCATGTCTGGCCAGTTCAAGAACAGGAAGGATTACACTGTGCAGTAGGAATCGAGGCCAGAAGGCAATTTTCACTCATAAGCAATTCTGGTGGTTTTGTTTCTCAGGCGCCATACCGTTCTGCATTAGATTTAATGCCAAGCACAGTGTGAGCTGTGTAATAAAATAGCATAAACATATATATTGTGTGTCTGGCAAGAGGATTATTTGTTCTTTCTACCAGTGGAGGAAGGGGAGGACTTTATCTTCTTAGATAAAACTACACTAAATATAGTCCTATCACCAAATAACTGATTAAAACACACTTTTTGACAATATATTGAATTACACTGTACAAAAATAGAAATGCAACATGTAAAGTGTTGATCCCATGTTTCATGATCTGAAATAAGATCCCAGAAATGTTACATAAGCGCAAAAGGCGTATTTCTCCAATTTTGGGCACAAATGTATTTACATCCCTGTTAGTGAGCATTTCACCTTTGCCACAAAAATCCATCCACCTGACAAGTGTGGCATATCGTACCATTCATCTGCCGCCATCAGCTTATGTTTCAGCAGGATAATGCATGGCCCAATGACGCAAAGATTGGTACACAATTCCTGCAAGCTTAAAATGTCCATGGTCTGCATACACTCAGACATGCCACACATTGAGCATGTTTGGGATGCTCTGGGTTGATGTGTACAACATTATGTTCCAGTTCCCGCCAATAACCAGTAACTTCGCACAGCCATTGAAGAGGAGTTGGACCGACATTCTACAGGCCACAATCAACAGCTTGGTCAACTATGCGAAGGAGATGTGTCTCGATGCATGAGGCAAATGGTGGTCACACCAGACAATGACTGGTTTTCTGATCCCCAACCTTGTTCTTAAGGTACAGTTGAAGTCAGAAGTTTACATACACTTAGGTTGGAGTCATTAAAACAGATTTTTCAACCACACCAAAAAATGTCTTGTTAACAAACTATAGTTTTGGCAAATCGGTTAGGACATCTACTTCGTGCATGACAAGTAATTTTTCCAACAATTGTTTACAGATGATAATCTCACTGTATCAATTCCAGTGGGTCAGAAGTTTACATAGACTAAGTTGTCTGTGCCTTTAAACAGCTTGGAAAATTCCAGAAAATTATGTCATAGCTTTAGAAGCTTCTGATTGACTCAAATGATGTCAATTAGCCTATTGGAGGTATATCTGTGGATATATTTCAAGGCCTACCTTCAAACTCAGTGCCTACTTGCTTGAAATCATGAGAAAATCAAGTCATCAGCCAAGACCTCAGAAAACAAATTGTAGACCTCCACAAGTCTGGTTCATCCTTGGGAGCAATTTCCAAACGCCTGAAGGTACAAACAATAGTACGCAAGTATAAACACCATGGGACCACGCAGGCGACATACCACTCAGGAAGGAGATGCGTTCTGTCTCCTAGAGATGAAAGTACTTTGGTGCGAAAAGTGCAAATCAATCCCAGAACAACAGCAAAGGACCTTGTGGAGATGCTGGAGGAAACAGGCACGAAAGTATCTATGTCCACAGTAAAACTAGTCCTATAAATCGAAAACCTGAAAGGACGCACAGCCAGGAAGAAGCCACTGCTCCAAAACCTCCATAAAAAAGCCAGACTACAGTGTGCAACTGCACACGGGGACAAAGATTGCACTATTTGGAGAAATGTCCTCTAGTCTGATGAAACAAAAATAGAACTATTTGGCCATAATGACCATCGTTATGTTTGGAGGAAAAAGGGGGAGGCTTGCAAGCCGAAGAACACCATCCCAACCATGAAGCACGGGGGTGGCAGCATCATGTTGTGGGGGTGCTTTGCTGCAGAAGGGACTGGCGCAGTTCACAGAATAGATGGCATCATGAGGGAGGAAAATTATGTGGATATATTGAAGCAACATCTCAAGACATCAGTCAGGAAGTTAAAGCTTGGTCGCAAATGGGTCTTCCAAATGGACAATGACCCCAAGCATACTTCTAAAGTGGCAAAATGGCTTAAGGACAAGAAAGTCAAGGTATTGGAGTGCCCTGCCCTCAATCCCATAGAAAATGTGTGGGCAGAACTGATAAAGCGTGTGCGAGCAAGGAGGCGAGCAACGGAAGCTTGTGGAAGGCTACCCATTTGACCCAAGTTAAACAATGTAAAGGTAATGCTACCAAATACTAATTGAGTGCATGTAAACTCCTGACCCACTGGGAATGTGAATAAAGAAATAAGACTCTACTATTACTCCACATTTCACATTCTTAAAATAAAATGGTGATCATAACTGACATAAGACAGGGAATTTTTACTATGATTAAATGTCAGGAATTGTGAAAAAATGCATTTGGATAAGGTATGTAAACTTTCGACTGTATCTGTATTCCCAGTCATGTGAAATCCATAGATTAGGGCGTACTTAGTCTATTTAAATTGACTTCCTTATATGAACTGTCACTCAGTAAAATCTTAGAAATTGTTACATATTACTTTTATATTTTTGTTCAGTGTAATTCAAATAAAACATTTTACATAATATTCCAAAGGCCTGTTTCTCAAAAAATCATGTTTTTTGTTTTTATGAATGTTAATGACCGCTTGTTCTCATGTATTTTTGGTCTTGTCTCCTTCAATCCTGTGCAATGTGCACCTTCCCAATTACACCAGAGATCTGTATATAATGACGATGCGCATGTCTCTGCCCTAACAATGGGGGGAGTCGTCCCAAAGGAGGGAAGGCAGGTGACAAGTTTAGTTTTTTTTTTAAAGCCCACAGAATCACACTTGGCTTATTTTGTACAGATTTTAGCGAGGGTGAAACCTCTTGCTTCACCTCTTACTCTATGGTTTATACTCAACACACCAAGTCCCTGCCACTCAAACAAAGTTGAGGTCATATCTTGAGGTCATATCTTCCTTTCTGTAGGTTCAACAAAATTGGTCATTTGGACACTGAAACACATTATTTTACTGTAATAGAGAAGTTAACCTTTCTAACGATACTCATTTTGTGTCTCAACTACTGTAATTGTACTCAGCAGACATTACTAAAACGAGAGTATCAACGAACGAAAATTAATGCTCAGTTTGTTGTGCACAGCATTTTAGCCAAAGACTGTTAAACTAGCTGTCCAGTCTTTTATTTTAAAAAAAGTATTTTATAAAACATGCAATAAGCATAAAACAATTATATAAGGAATTGGAAACTGGTTCTCATGCTGAGAAATAAACATCTCAACAAAGTGGATTGGCTAGCATGCTGTTCAGCTAGCTCTTCTGTCCATAACAGAAACTGTCTTAAACTGTTCTGTCTTGTTAGCTAGCAAACAGATCCAAGTTGGCTAAACTTGAAATAAAGATTAGCTGGCTACTCACTAGCACATGGGCTTGTGCTTGAGAGATTGTTAAATGAGACCGGTGTTAATTTTTTATAGCTTAATGCCTGCTACAACAAGTTAGTCATTATTAGGGAATGCATGGTTCTGGTTATATATTTATTTTAAATGGCATTTTCATAGACTTTAAAGCCGGATCAGTGATTTCAAAAACATATTTTGATGAAATAATACAATTATTAGTTGGTCTTATGGTTGTGGAAGGCTTATAGTTAACCCAGTTATAATTTCAAACCCTGAATTCATTCGATTTTGCTGATTGTTTGAAAGTGTTATTGACCGTTAAAATTGTAGAATGCCTAAATCAGAGAAACACACATTTTTAAAATCAAGATATGTATTGTGAATAACCCAGAAGTTTAAAATAAAATATGGATTTTAGGCCATGTCGCCAAACCCTACAGTAGCCTCAACAGCACTCTGTAGGGTAGCACCATGGTGATTACAGTACAAAACCTAGGAGGCTCATGGCCCTCACCCCCTTCCATAGACTTAGTCATTATGACGTCCTCCAACCTAGAGCTCTTCCAGCATGAACTGACATGTTCTCCACCTAATCAAAGCATCAGAGAATTCATCTAGTATTGAAAGCATAAGCTACAGCTAGCTAGCTAGCACTGCAGTGCATAAAATGTGGTGAGTAGTTGACGAAAGACAATAGTACAGACTTGAACAAATTTTCCCAAAAAATTGAGAAGCAAAGAGATATTTAACTTCTTTGGGACTGGGGGGGCAGTATTGAGTAGCTTGGATGAATAAGGTGCCCAAAGTAAACTGCCTGCTACTCAGGCCAAAAAGCTAGAATATGCATAGAATTAGTAGATTTGGATCGAAAACACTGAAGTTTCTAAAGCTGTTTGAATGATGTCTGTGAGTATTACAGAACTCATACGGCAGGCAAAAACCTGAGAAAAAATCCAACCAGGAAGTGGGAAATCTGAGGTTTGTAGTTTTTCAAGTGATTGCCTATCCAATATACAGTGTCTATGGGGTCATATTGCACTTTCTAATGCTTCCACTAGATGTCAACAGTCTTCAGAACGTTGTTTCAGGCTTCAACTAGAAAGGGGGAGCGAATAAGAGCTGTTTGAGTCAGGGGTCTGGCAGAATGCCATGAGCTAAGTCAGGCGTGCGGCCGTGAGAGCGAGCTCCGTTCCTTTTCATTTCTAAAGACAAAGGAATTGTCCGGTTGAAACATTATTGAAGATTTATGATAAAAACATTCTAAAGATTGATTATATACATTGTTTAACATGTTTAAACAAACTTTAATGGAACTGTTTTGACTGTGTGTCTGAACTAAGTGCCCGCACCTTGTGAATTTGCATTTGTGAACTTGACGAGCAAACAAAAAGGAGGTATTTGGACATAAATGATGGACTTTATCGAACAAAAACAAACATTTATTGTGGAACTGGGATTCCTGGGAGTGCATTCCGATGAAGATCAAAGGTAAGTGAATATTTATAATGCTATTTCTGAGTTGTGACACCTCTCCTTGGTTGGAAAATGGCTGTATGGTTTTCTGTGGCTAGGCGCTGACCTAACATAATTGCATGGTGTGCTTTTACCGTAAAACTTCTTTGAAATCTGACACCGCGGTTGCATTAAGGAGAAGTTTCTTTAATTGTGTGTTTAACACTTGTATCTTTCATCAATGTTTATGATGAGTATTTCTGTAATTTGATGTGGCTCTGCACTTTCACCGGATGTTTGTTTGAGACAATGCATTTCTGAACATAACGTACCAATTTCAAATGAGGTTTTTGGACATAAAGATGAACTTGATCGAACACACATTTATTGTCTAACATGGAGTACTGGGAGTGCCATCCGGTGAAGATCAAAGGTTAGTGATTCATTTTAATGCTATTTCTGTCTTTTGTGACACCTCTCCTCCTTTGGAAAATGGCTGTATGATATTCTGTGGCTGGGCGCTGACTAACATAATCGCACGGCGTGCTTCCGCCGCCGTAAAGCGTTTTTGAAATCAGACACTGCGGCTGGATTAACAAGAAGTTTATCTTTAAAATGATGTATAATACTTGTATGTTTGAGGAATTTTAATTATGGGATTTGTGTTTTGAATTTGGCACCCCAAGACAGTTGTGAAGATGGCACGAAAACACCTATTTCCCTTCAGGGGAATGAAAAGATATTGGCATGGGGAGGGAAGTGCATACGGCCCACCATATCACTGGGGACACGCTTCCTACAGTCCAGTACCTATATACTAGGCGGTGTCAGAGGAAGGAAAAAAAAATTGTAAAAGACTTCCAGCCACCCAAGACAAAGAATGACCTCTCTGCATCCGCACGGCAAGCGGTACCGGAGAGGCAAGTCTAGGTACAAAAGGCTCCTTAACAGCTTCTAGCCCCAAGTCATAACACTACATTGACCCCCTTTTTTCACGCTGCTGCAACTCAGTTTATTATCTATGCACAGACACTTTACCCCGACGTACAGCTGAAGTCGGAAGCTTACATAGACCGTAACCAGATAGTGAAATACTCCTGACATTTAACCCTAGTAAAAATTCCCTGTCTTAGGTCAGTTAAGATCACCACTTTATTTTAAGAATGTGAAATGCCAGAATAATAGTAGAGAGAATTATTTATTTCAGCTATTATTTCTTTCATCACATTCCCAGTGGGTCAGAAGTTTACATACACTCAATTAGTATTTGGTAGCATTGCCTTTAAATTGTTTAACTTGGGTGAAACGTTACAGGTAGCCTTCCAGAAGCTTCCCACAATACGATGGGTGAATTTTGGCCCGTTCCTCCTGACAGAGCTGGTGTAACTGAGGTTTGTAAGGCCTCCTTGCTCGCACACTCTTTTTCAGTTCTGCCCATCAACTTTCTATGGGATTGAGGACAGGGCTTTGTGATGGCAACTCCAATACCTTGACTTTCCTGTCCTGAAGTCATTTTGCCACAACTTTGGAAGTATGCTTGGGGTCATTGTCCATTTGGAAGACCCATTTACGACCACGCTTTAATTTCCTGACTGATGTCTTGAGATGTTGCTTCATTATATCCACATAATTTCCCTACCTCGTGATGCCATCTATTTTGTGAACTGCACCAGTCCCTCCTGAAGCAATGCACCACCACAGCATGATGCTGCCACCCCCGTGCTTCACGGTTGGGGATGTGTTTTTCGGCTTGCAAGCCCCCCCCCCCCCTTTTCCTCCAAACATATCGATGGTCAATATGGCCAAACAGTTATATTTTTGTTTCATCAGACCAGAGGACATTTCTCTAAAAAGTACGAGCTTTGTCCCCATGTGGTGCAGTTGCAAACCGTAGTCCGGCTTTGTTATGGCCGTTTTGGAGCAGTGGCTTCTTCCTTGCCGAGCGGCCTTTCAGGTTGTGTCGATATAGGACTTGTTTTACTGTGGATATAGATACTTTTGTACCTGTTTCCTGCAGCATCTTCACAAGGTCCTTTGCTGTTGTTCTGGGATTGATTTTTACTTTTCGCAATAAAGTACGTTCATATCTAGGAGATAACGCTTCTCCTTCCTGAGCGGTATGACGGCTGTGTGGTCCCATGGTGTTTATACTTGTGTCATGACGTTGGCCTGTGGGTAAGGTTTATGAGCCCCCATAAATACCTTTCTCCCTTTCCTCTCTTGACTCTACTGAAGGACTCTTGAAAAGCCTTTGTTAAACATAGAGAGTCAGGGAACATCAAAAGTTGGGGGGGGGGGGGGGGGGGGGGGGGGGGGGGGAGAACCATATTTCGGCAATCCAACCAGTTGAAAATATACGTTGGTATTTAATAACCTCTTAGAACTACCCCTCCCGGCTACGGGGGAGATGTCATAAGCAACCGCTGAATAGCATAGCGCAACAGTCAAAAAATATAAAAATCCTTGGCGTTGTACAAAGGGTAGACACCAGTGGCGATTGTATTTGTTTTATGGCTCGCCTTATTTCTATTACATCATATTGAATGACTGTCATTCATATTCCATTCACCCAGCTCAATGTAACATCAATTGGATTAGGCTACTGATACTCAGATATGCAATAAGCCCATCATGAGGTTGCTACAACCTAGCCTTCGGTACTGGTACCCCCTGTATATAGTTAGGTTATATAGCTAGGTTGTAGCAACCTCATGATGGGTTTAGGGCAAATTTGAGTATCAGTAGCCTAACTCTATTGATGTTACGTTGAGCTGGGTGAATGGAATATGAATGACAGGTTGTAGTACCCTCAACACCGCACATATCGGTACTGCTACCCCCTGTATATAGCCTTGTTATTGTTATTTGATTTTGTTATTTTTTATTTATTTATTTAGCAAATATGTTCTTACCACAAAAAAATATATATAAAATAGCCGCATTGTTGGTTAAGGGCTTGTAAGTAAGCATTTCATTTCACAGTAAGACCTGTTGTATTCGGCGCATGTGACAAATAACATTTGATATGCAGGAAAGAGTGTACAAGGCGCTATTGAATTTGTCACTTTATGTCACCTTGATAACTCCAATTTGTCTCAAACTGTGCACCTACGTTATAAACTTCCGAAGGCTAGGTTGTAGCAACCTCATGATGGGTTTAAGGCTAATTTTTGTATCGGTAGCCTAAACCAATTGATGTTACATTGAGCTAGGTGAATGGAATATGAATGACAGTCATTCAATACGATGTAATAGAAATAAGGCGAGCCATAAAACAAATACAATCGCCACTGGTGTCTACCCTTTGTACAACGGCAAGGATTTTATGCACAATATGTAAAGCGTGTAGTGTTTAGTAATCTGTTGATCACGAAATTCTGCAGTAAAGAACAATGGAATCTACAGTGTGGGGCCTTGACTCGTCTGAAGTTGTTTCCTTTAAGAAATACAGTGGGGCAAAAAAGTATTTAGTCAGCCACCAATTGTGAAAGTTCTCCCACTTAAAAAGATGAGACTCCTGAAATTTTCATCATAGGTACACTTCAACTATGACAGACAAAATGAGAAGAAAAAAAATCCAGAAAAATCACATTGTAGTATTTTTTATGAATTTGCAAATTATGGTGGAAAATAAGTATTTGGTCACCTACAAACAAGCAAGATTTCTGGCTCTCACAGACCTGTAACTTCTTCTTTAAGAGGCTCCTCTGTCCTCCACTCATTACCTGTATTAATGGCACCTGTTTGAACTTGTTATCAGTATAAAATACATCTGTCCACAACCTCAAAACAGTCCCACTCCAAACTCCACTATGGCCAAGACCAAAGAGCTGTCAAAGGACACCAGAAACAAAATTGTAGACCTGCACCAGGCTGGGAAGACTGAATCTGCAATAGGTAAGCAGCTTGGTTTGAAGAAATCAACTGTGGGAGAAATTATTAGGAAATGGAAGACATACAAGACCACTGATAATCTCCCTCGATCTGGGGCTCCACACAAGATCTCACCCCGTGGGGTCACAAGAACAGTGAGCAAAAATCCCAGAACCACACGGGGAACCTAGTGAATGACCTGCAGAGAGCTGGGACCAAAGTAACAATGCCTACCATCAGTAACACACTACGCCGCTAGGGACTCAAATCCTGCAGTGCCAGGTGTGTCCCCCTGCTTAAGCCAGTACATGTCCAGGCCCGTCTGAAGTTTGCTAGAGAGCATTTGGATGATCCAGAAGAATATTGGGAGAATGTCATATGGTCAGATGAAACCAAAATATAACTTTTTGGTAAAAACTCGTCGTGTTTGGAGGAAAAACAATGCTGAGTTGCATCCAAAGAACACCATACCTACTGTGAAGCATGGGGGTGGAAACATCATGCTTTGGGGCTGTTTTTCTGCAAAGGGACCAGGACGACTGATCCGTGTAAAGGAAAGAATGAATGGGGCCATGTATCGTGAGATTTTGAGTGAAAACCTCCTTCCATCAGCAAGGGCATTGAAGATAAAACGTGGCTGGGTCTTTCAGCATGACAATGATCCCAAACACACCGCCCGGGCAACGAAGGAAGAAGCATTTCAAGGTCCTGGAGTGGCCTAGCCAGTCTCCAGATCTCAACCCCATAGAAAATCTTTGGAGGGAGTTGAAAGTCCGCGTTGCCCAGCAACAGCCCCAAAACATCACTGCTCTAGAGGAGATCTGCATGAAGGAATGGGCCAAAATACCAGCAACAGTGTGGGAAAACCTTGTGAAGACTTACAGAAAACATTTGACCTCTGTCATTGCCAACAAAGGGTATATAACAAAGTATTGAGATAAACTTTTGTTATTGACCAAATACTTATTTTCCACCATAATTTGCAAATAAATTCATTAAAAAAATCCTACAATGTGATTTTCTGGATTTTTTTTTATCATTTTGTCTGTCATAGTTGAAGTGTACCTATAATGAAAATGACAGGCCTCTCTCATCTTTTTAAGTGGGAGAACTTGCACAATTGGTGGCTGACTAAATACTTTTTTGCCCCACTGTATGTCATGAGACATAAGGAACTGAAACATGCCTTTGCCATGAGATGAGGGCGATTCATCCGACAAAAACATATGACCGTCAAAGAAATGTCCCGATCCGTCTATATTCCGACAGATATAGTGCGAGAGAGCAATGCACCTTGAGGAAACATGCAGTGCGAGGAAAGCCGTTTTCCCTCCAAGCGGCGTGAGAACACAGAGAAACGGGCTACGTCTTTGTACTGCACCGAGTATGGCGGCAGATCAAAGTGTACAATCTATGGAAGCAGATCACAGGAACATGTTTTGCAATGTGATAGAAGGGAGCAAGTAGCCTAGCAACACTTCAAAGCAGCTACTGTGTGGAGGGGCATTACCCATAGCGTAGTCAGAGCATAGCATTAGAACACAAGATAAAATATGTACAGAGAGGGACCACTGGATGGTCAGCTTTTAGTCCATTGTATGAAGGTTGTTGAATATTCCTGTTTGATTTGTACTTTCCCTTCTCCAAAAACACTACTGTATCTGAAAGATATCTATGAAACACAGAGAGCAGGTGTATTAGTAAGAGATATGTATTCTTTAGATTTAGCCTACTGTGGAGGTAGCCTAGATATTTCATGATTCACCACATTGGATTTTCCCGCCTTAAAATGAGACCAATGGATTGTGATCTTACCTTTGTTATGAACAGAGTAGAAACAATTAACTTCCAACAGATTGTAATGCAGAGATGGAAATATACAGAAACCTGTTATCAGAGAGGTACATACACTAGTGAGCAAGGTAGTGACGATTTCAGCAGACCATCCAGTGTGGTTAAATTGTGCGCCAAAGTGCAACGGCTTGTGACCATTTGTTTTTGTACAGTCTCTGTAGCGGATTTGAATATAGAGGATAGGCAGATCTCATTGGCCTTCTCATTATTAGGTTTGCTTACTAACAGACAAACACTGGCACTGTGGTACACAAGGTCCTGGTATTCCAATGAGGTGCTCCAGTGGCCTGGAATTCAAATGCAGGCACACAATTCAAACCAGGCAATCTGAGGAATTCAACTGTTTTTCCCTGTCCTCCAATGCTACAGTCTGCTACAGGAAACGAAGGACTGCCCACTAGGTCACAGATTTCACAAATTTAAACAGCAATCATTGACTAACTACAACTCTGGTACACTACATCAATATTTCTAATGTACTGTGGCTCAATGCAACCGGTCAATAATAATGAATTGTTCCATCCCCCCCATTATCTCAAATGTCATTATGAGCTGAAATACAGCCAATACTGGATAAGAAAACAAAACCCCAAAACCAGCTAGGCTTTGCCTAAATAGTGTGCGAATGTAGGCATCGTTCCTTTTGTGCTTTTCTTCCCTTTTTCCCTTGAAATACGTAGCTTCTGTATTAATAATGTGATGAATACGTAACTGTAATCGCCATGTGTGTAAACAGTTAAGCCAGAGCTCGGCCTCCACTTTCAATACAAGAATAACATGTGACATCACTTAAGTTCCACAGGGTTAGCGGCATGAAGAGAGGCCAAAGAAAGTTGCTTTTGTGCTTATGGACTGGGAGTTTGAAGCATTTCGCCTATTTTTAGCACATTTTATATGGGCAAACTAGAAGGTTCCTGCTTGCAAAAGCATAAGACAAAGTTCTTCGCAGTCCATTTTATTTCTCAATCAAGCCTGTTTCGCATGCTTCTGTTCTGACTGGGTGACCAAAATAGGGCAAATGTCACAGACCAGAAACGACAAACAAGCAGGATGAAAGCAGTCACATCAAAAATGTCTTCTCATCTGAGTCAGTCTTGCCATCAGCCCTTCAGTCCTGCTGGCTCGGTTCAAAAAGCATCCTGACTAGAGAGAGAAACAAGCTATGTCTGTCTCTCTAGACCTCCTGTCTTCACCTTCTCCTCACTGCCTTTTCACTTAGATATTACTAGCCCCTGTTTGACTACTATGCTAATCCCATGCTAAACTCAGCACACAAGGACACTGTCTAAGCTCTGAGGTAGGCCTGACATTTGAGCTGTGTGATTCACTGGCAGCTAGAGGTCTTGATGACTGTGTGTGACTGTTCATGGCCTTAACCTTTTTGCACCTGCCTAAAGAATTACAAGGAGCTGACAAGTCTGACCCATTGTCCCTTCTTGGATGGCTGCTGCGTCTTAGACACTAGCGCCGGCTGTACAGCCGATTAGAGACTCATTTTCAGCCAGGTAATTTTTTCCACTTAAATTAACCAGGCTACTTTTCTAGAGCTTGTAGTCCTAAAAAACACAGATGAGTTACCTCTGATTCATTCAGCCAGTCCTATGGAGGAAAGGAAAATGGGGAAAGAATATAATTATGGGATAAAGTCTGAGGTTAACACAGACTTAGGATATCTTATATATGTTTTGTTCTATGAGACAATCAGTCAACATGACATCAGTAGGCTACCACCTAACCCAAACTTGGACTAAAACAAGCCTAATGTTACTCCTTAGCCCAATAACCTTACATGTTCTGTTTATAGGGTGAATTGGCTCTGGAAGCTAAAACAGTGAAATAATCCATCAAAACGTCAAACGATTCTCAATTGCATTTCGTGAACTAACACTCGCATTTGACTCCTCCCCCCCTTACGAGCCCCGACTTTGCTGACAGCTAGTTTGAGAACATTTATTACTTACTATGACTGATATGTGGTTGTCCCACCTCGATATCTTAAGATGCACCAACTGTAAGTTGCTCTGGAAAAGAGCATCTGCTAAATGACTAAAATGTAAATGCAAAATTGCAGTACAGTTCTAGAAACAGAAATCCCTCTACTTTCATATCACACCAAAATAATGTAATAAATGCTAAAACACACACTGTGCACTGTTTTAACAGTTGTGCAGACAGTACTTTTCACTGACAACACGATTGTGGCATCTGTCTTCCGTTTACACAGATTTTAGGAGACGCAAAACGTGAATTACCACAGGTAGTCCACTCTGTCCTCTGTTTTCCATAAACAAGCGCTGTAATATGGAAATATGGCTGTGTGGGAAGCCTAATAAGGTGTGTATCAATTTAACTTTTACTTTTTTATTATTATCATTATTATTGTTATTCCTCTCCACCAGTCAGAACCAGGTGTTAATGATTACACATCTTTGAAACCTAGGCTAATACCAAGAGGGAATGCCATCTCCAATAAGACTAATGCTGTCAGTTGCGTAAGGGGGACACAACCAGCTGAATATTTAAATGAGTGACAAGTTAAAATTCCGAAACAAAAGTGCAAAGATGTGCCTAGTTAAAAATGTGAAAAAGTTCTGGACATCTTTCAAGGAGAACTTGTGGGGACTGTGGTCAGTCCACATTTTTCAAATACTTGTTCCCTCATATCAGCGTCAATGTCTATTTTTATTTCTAGCCGGCTTGCCTTTAATGCTTACAAATACGGTCTTGCAAAATTTGGATCTGCACGTGCATAGTGGGATAACGGAGTTCACAGTTAATGCTATGGAATTACTAGATTATGAGGCTTCCATTGTGAAGTCAAGCAAACAGCACAGTGCTTAGGAAACAACAAGCATATCTATGACAGATGAACAAATCAAATTTTATCGGTCACATACACATATTTAGCAGATGTTATTGCGGGTGTAGCGAAATACTTGTGTTCCTATCTAACAATACACACAAATCTAACAGTAAAAGAATGGAATGAAGAAATGTATACAGTACCAGTCAAAAGTTTAAGAACACCCACTCATTAAAGAGTTTCTTTATTTTTACTATTTTCTAAATTGTAGAATAGTGAAGACATCAGAACTATGAAATAACATATGGAATCATGTAGTAGCCAAAATAAGTGTTAAACAAATCAAAATATATTTTATATTGGAGATTCTACAAAGTAGCCATCCTTTGCCTTGACAGCTTTGCACACTCTTGGCATTCTCTCAACCAGCTTCACCTGGAATGTATTCCCAACAGTCTTGAAGGAGTTCCCACATATGCTGAGCACTTGTTGGCAGCTTTTCCTTCACTCCGCGGTCCAACTCATCCCAAACCATCTCAATTGGGTTGAGGTTGGGTGATTGTGGAGGCCACGTCATCTGATGCAGCCCTCCATCACTTTCCTTCTTGATAAAATAGCCCTTCCACAGCCTGGAGATTTTGGGTCATTGTCCTGTTTTAAAACAAATGATAGTCCCATGCTGTGGTAACCACGCTGGTTAAGTGTGCCTTGATTTCTAAATAACTCTAACAGTGCCACCAGCAAAGCACACCTCCTCAATGCTTCACGGTGAGAACTACACATGCAGAGATCATCCCTTCACCTACTCTACATTTCACAAAAACAGCGGTTGGAATCAAAAATGTCAAATTTGGACTCAGACCCAAGGACAGATTTCCACTGGTCTAATGTCCATTGCTATCGTGTTTATTGGCTCAAGCAAGTCTCTTCTTATTGGTGTCCTTTAGTAGTGGTTTCTATGCAGCAATTCGACCATGAAGGCCTGATTCACAGTCTCCTCTGAACAGTTGATGTTGAGATGTGTCTGTTACTTGAACTCTGTGAAGCATTTATTTGGGATGCAATTTCCGAGGCTGGTAACTCGAATGAACTTATCCTCTGCAGCAGAGGCAACTCTGGGTCTTCCTTACCTGTGGCGATCCTTATGAGAGCCAATTTCATAGTAGCGCATGATGGTTTTTGCAACTGCACTTGTAGAAACTTTCAAAGTTCATGAAATGTTGCTGATTGACCTTCATATCCTAAAGTAATGATGGACTGTCATTTCTCTTTGCTTATTTGAGCTGTTCTTGCCATAATATGGACTTGGTCTTCAACCAAATAGGGGGGGATCCACAAATTAACTAAAGGCACACCTGTTATTTGAAATGCATTCCAAGTGACTACCTCATGATGATGGTTGAGAAAATGCCAAGAGTGTGCAAAGCTGTCAAGGCAAAGGGTGGCTACTTTGAAGAATCTGAAATATAAAATATATATATTTGTTTAACACTTTTTGGCTTACAACATGATTCCATATTTCATAGTTTTGATGTCTTCACTATTATTCTACAATTTAAATCAATCTTTAAAAAATAAAACAAAAACCCTTGAATGAGTGTCAACTTGACTGGTACTGTATATATAGTGCATTCGGAAAGTCTTCAGACCCCTTGACTTTTCCCAAATGTTGTTACGTTACAGCCTTATTCTGAAATTTATTAAATAGTTTCCCCCCCTCAATATACACACACACACACACAATACCCCATAATGACAAAGCAAAAACAGTTTTTCAAATGTATCTAGTTGGATGGGGAGCATTGCTGCACAGCTATTTTCAGGTCTCTCCAGAGATGTTTGATCGGCTTCAAGTCCGGGCTCTGGCTGGGCCACTCAAGGACCTTCAGAGACTTGTCCCGAAGACATTCCTGCATTGTCTTGGCTGTGTGCTTAGGGTCGTGCCTGTCAGCCCTCTGGAGTAGATTTTCATCAAGGATCTCTGTACCTTGCTCCGTTCATTTTTTCCCTAGATCCTGACTAGTCTCCCAGTCTGTCGGAGTTACCATTGGGTGCTTGGTCACCTCCCTGACCAAGGCCCTTCTCCCTCGATTGCTCAGTTTTGGCCGGGTGGGCAGCTCTTGGAAGAGTCTTAGTGGTTCCAAACTTCTTCCATTAAAGAATGATAGAGGCCACTGTTCTTCGGGACCTTCAATGCTGCAGGCAGTTTTTTGGTACCCTTCCCCAGATCTGTAACTAGACCCAATACTATCTCGGAGCTCTACGGATCATTCCTTCAACCACATGGCTTGGCTTTGTTTTGACATGCACTGACAACTGTGGGACCTTATATAGACAGGTGTGTGCCTTTCCAAATTATGTGCAATCAATTGAATTTACCACAGGTGGACTAAAATCAAGTTGTAAAAACATCAAGGATGATCAATGGAAACAGGATGCACCCAATTTCAAGTCTCATAGCAAAAAGTCTGAATACTTATTTAAAGGAGAAAGGGGGATACCTCGACAGCTGTACAACAATGCAGTAAACTGAAATGTGTCTTCCGCAAGGGAACTGTTGGTTAACTGCCTTGCTCAGGAGCAGGACGACAGATTTGTACCTTGTCAGCTCAGGGATTCTATAAATAAGGTATCTGTTTTTTTATTTGTAATAAATGTGTAAACATTTCAAAAAACCTGTTTTGTGCTTTGTAATTATGGGTTAGTGTGTAGACTGAGTAATGTATTTGATTTAATCAATTTCAGAATAAGGATGTAATGTAACAAAATGTGGAAAAAGTCAAGGGGTCTGAATACTTCCCGGATTCACTGTATGTAATGGGATCCAGACATTATGAACAGTATGTGGACAGAATATGGTGGCTTGGTTGACGGATAACGTAAACAGAGACATTGACACACCAGTAGGTGTAGTGTGACATGGTTATAAAAAGGTTTTGTTTTTTAACTCTACAAGGCTCATTGTTTCCTGAAGAGCTATGGAGATGAGAGCGACAGGCATGATGCCATATTCATTTATTATTATGTTGTACTAATTTAGTACATGCACAGATGACTAGAATGGTATGCTCCACTATGAAACATAATGAAATGTGTAGACCTACTAGCACACGGTTAACGAGACAGCAATGACAACACGTGACAGACGTAATTGTTTCCTCAATGTCAGATACATCAGCATGTGGCAGTGTCACTATCGCCTCGCCCACTATTTTAAGTGGTCTATCGATTTTCTGGGCCATCGTTGTGCGTATCTCTTGCTGTGAACAAACCGCAGGGCGCCAGGGCCAATTGCCTGATGGTTGAAATGTACTGGAAATAACTACCCTTGCAATAAACAATAGCATGTGAAAATTTAACCGATATAGTCCACTGAACTTGATTATTGCCAACTGTCTGTCCCATGCAGCCAATTCAAGCGGCTACAGATAAGGAGTCCTGATTATTTAAGTCACTTCTAGGAGAGGCCTAAAGTGTACAGCTGAAACAGTGTCTATTAATCAAAACATGTCCATTCAAGCTCAATATGCCTAATGACACACATTTAAGGTTTGTTTGGAATTGGTTCAGGCCAATAGCATTAGCGTAGGTTTATGTTTTGTATGCTGTTTAAATACAAATTGAGCAAATTCGTAGCCTATTTCACTGTCTGGGAAACAATATAGCCGGTTTACATTGTCGTTTGGTAAATACAGGAAACGTAAACTCTGATGCGCTCTGAAGTCTGAATATGTTCATGACATAAGTGGCTGGGTTACTATCAAATCCTGTTATGTAAAGTAGCTGAAGATTATCTCCCAATGATAGAGCTTTACCGGGATGTAGTCAGGATACGTAACACTGTAGCCTCATGGCAACAGTAACGCAGAAACAAAGAATGTAACAATTTAGCGAAGGGGTGGTGGTGGGAAATTATAGAACACTGACAGTAGCAGAGGTTTCACAAATTACAACATTTTCAGATTAGCATCACTGAAGGCTAATAAAATAATTATACTGACCTGTTGCGTTCTTTCCGCCGGATTCATCATCACAGCTTGACGAAAACTGTTATCCACATAAGACGCCATTGTTTTGAAGACGCGTTAAAAACAATTAAATTGCTTATCTTGTTGACAATTTAATGTTCGCGGTCTGGGTATGCACAGACCAAGCCACAATCTTTGTTCCCACTTTGTTATCCACTAAGAAAACTCTAGTGTGCTAAGAATTGATAATTAGTCCCCCCCGCCAGGCCACAATGTGAGCCTCGGGGTTTATTATGTCCCCAAACCGATACAAGAAGGCTGCCACCGGTCCAAACAAACTTGCTATCAAGGCGCGGATCGAAGAATCCAGATTCCAACACAGTAGATCTGTTGCTGCACAATTTGTATTATGGTAAAACGGGTTCTTTATCTAAACCGACACTAAAAGCCAATCCACTGATCTTCAGCATTTTTGCGTTTGCCACAATATCATGTATCCGCCTTCAAAGAAAAAAGTGGAAATCTATCCTGACAGTAACCGGTTGTCCATTTTTTTACATAATAAACCTATACATGTAGAAAGGAAACCTTTGAAAAAAACATTATGATAGGTTTAAAAGTGACGATGAGGCCACAGCTTTCTGCTGTATGCCGCCATGGTGACTGACACAAGGGAAAGCTCATGGGCGAGTCCATTTACAAAAATAGAGCCGGGGGACAATGCATTGTGGCCTACAAAGCTATCCTTTGTCGCCATCCAATGACAGAACCTGGAATAAAACTACTAAATACTTACGCACACTTGGGAACAATGAATTGTTATGGACCTTAACGATGTGAAAATATCAGATTTTTTTCCCTATTTATTGACAACATGAAACTCTATTTGACTGGAATGTAATTCTGTTTTGATATATGGAGGAAAATATCAAGTGTAGAAGTAGGAAATGGGGAAAAAGTTATATTCAATTCCATTTAATGATATTATATTTCCTTATTCTAACCACGTGTTATATTTGTATGCTTCAGTGCTGTTCAAGCTCTTCTATTCAAGAAAAATCTGTGGCCAATGGTACATTTACATTTTGTAAAATTGGAGAAGTTCAAAACAACTGGGAAATCTCAGTTTTCCAACTTCAGTGTGTTTAATGTCGCGTTCATGTGCTAGTCGGAACTAGGAAACTCTGAAATGTATGAATTGCTAACTGGTTGAACACAACAGGTGTATAACTACAATACTACAGGAGGCTGCTGAGGTTTGGGAGGCTCATAATAATGTCCGGAACGGAGCTAATGGTACGGCATCTAACACCTGGAAACCATGTGTATGATGTATTTGATACCATTGCACTCATTCCGCCCTAGCCATTACCACGAGTCTGTCCTCCTCAATACAGGTGCCACCAACCTCCTGTGAACTACAACCAGTTAGCAAGTCGTACATTTCAGTGTTTCCTATATCTTAATAGCACTTGAAAGCACAAACTTACTAGCACTAGCACAAAAAAAAGAAGACAGGTCAAGACTCGAACCATCTGCCTCCTGTGTCTGCATCTGGGTCTTGCCCTGTGTCGTTAGAGTGGGCTTACTTGCAAAATCTTGTTATAACAAATAAGACAAATTTTCCGTTCATGGAACCAACTCACGCCCAGTTCAAACATTTTCTGGAACATGCTTATTACTGACATTGTCTCGAAAAAAGCTTAGTTAATGCCTTACAAATATTGTATACCCAACAAATGTAAGGATGTGCACACAGATTCTACATAAGATAAATCCATGTAATTCCATGTTGTCCAAATTTGTTGATATTGATGATATCTGCATTTTCTGTGTAAATGGGGGTGAAAATCTGACTCAGTTGTTCTATGAACGTAAATCTGTGAGATATTTTGGGAAAAACCTTGCAGAATACTTACTTACTTTTTTTTAACATAACTCATGTTTTTGACATGAATGATATATGTTACTATTGCAATGATAAGACAATTGAAATTATTGTGAACATTTTTATTCTTGTTGCCAAATACTTTACAGAAAAAAAATCCAGATTTCTATACTAAAATTACAAGTATTTTTGATTGAATTTAATCATCTTGTAAAGACATTGTCCATAGTGAATCATTATAATGCAATTTTTTGAATACAATTGCACTAGAATTGTCATTTTATATATATATATATATATGTATGTGTATGTGTGTTTTATGTTATTTACTGTATACACTACAGTTCAAAAGTTTGGGGTCACTTAGAAATGTCTTGATTTTTGAAAGAAGAGCTATTTTTTTGTCTATTAAAATAACATCAAATTGATCAGAAATGCAATGTTGACATTGTTAATGTTGTCAATGACTATTGTAGCTGGAAACAGCAGATTCTTTTAGGGAATATTTACATAGGCGTACAAAGGCCCATTATCAGCAACCATCACTCCTGTGTTCCAATGGCACATTGTGTTAGCTAATCCAGGTTTATCATTTTAAAAGGCTAATTGATCATTAGAAAGCCCTTTTGCAATTATGTTAGCACAGCTGAAAACTGTTGCTCTGATTAAAGAAACAATAAAACTGGCCTTCTTTAGACAAGTTGAGTATCTGGAGCATCAGCATTTGTGGGTTCGATTACAGGCTCAAAATGGCCAGAAACAAAGAACTTTCTTCTGAAACACATAATCTATTCTTGTTCTGAGAAATGAAGGCTATTCCATGCGAGAAATTGCAAAGAAGAAGATCTCTTACAACTTCCTTCACAGAACAGCGCAAACTGGCTCTAACCAGAATAGAAAGAGGAGTGGGAGGCCCCAGTGCACAACTGAGCAAGAAGACAAGTACATTAGAGTGTCTAGTTTGAGAAACAGACGCTTCACAAGTCCTCAACTGGCAGCTTCATTAAAGTACCCGCAAAACACCAGTCTCAACGTCAACAGTGAAGAGGCGACTCAGGGATACTCGCTTTCTAGTCAGAGTTTTAAAGAAAAATCCATATCTCAGACTGGCCAATGAAAAGATTAAGATGGGCAAAAGAACACAGACACTGGACAGAAGAAGATTGGAAAAAAGTGTTATGGACAGACTAATCTAAGTCTGAGGTGTTCGGATCACAAAGAAGAACATTCGTGAGGCGCAGATTTTTTTTTAAAGATGCTGAAGAAGTGCTTGACGCCATCTGTCAAGCATGCTGGAGGCAATGTGATGGTCTGGGGGTAATTTGATGGTGGTAAAGGGGGAGATTTCAATAGGGTAAAAGGGTTCTTGAAGAAGGAAGGCTATCACTCCATTTTGCAACACCATGCCATACTCTGTGGACAGTGCTTATTTGGAGCCAATTTCCTCCTAAAACAGGACAATGACCCAAAGCACAGCTCCAAACTATACAATAACTATTTAGGGAAGAAGCAGTCAGCTGGCATTCTGTCCATAATGGAGTGGCCAGCACAGTCACCGGAACTCAACCCTGTTGAGCTGTTGTGGGAGCAGTGTGAAGTGCCCATCAAGCCAATCCAACTTGTGGGAGGTGCTTCAGGAAGCATGGGGTGAAATGTCTTCAGATTAGCTCAACAAATTGACAACTAGAATGCCAAAGGTCTACAAGGCTGTAATTGCTGCAAAACAAAGGATTCTTTGATGAAAGCAAAGTTTGAAGGACACAATTATTATTTCAATTAAAAATAATTATTTAAAACCTTGTCAACGTCTTGACTATATTTACTAATTTCATGTATGTTTGAAATTTGTATGAAATTTCGAAGTGACCCCAAACTTTTGAACGGTGTGTGTGTGTGTGTGTGTGTGTGTGTGTGTGTGTGTGTGTGTGTGTGTGTGTGTGTGTGTGTGTGTGTGTGTGTGTGTGTGTGTGTGAATATATATATATATTTTTTTTTTTTGGTATATACTGTATTTAGTATTTTCTTGTTTATACCTGTGTTTTGTTATTTTAGACATAGACAGTTTGATGTAGGGATGTAAATTGTTGATATTTTTGTATAATGAATAAACAGTAAAAATAAGAGTTCCCAGTTGTCCTGAAAGCACGGTGACAACCATGTGTCGCATGGCAACAGCCCACTGACCTCATCACCAGCGCACACTGGGCTCACATATCGACCGCGGGCGTCCTGCGGTAACTGTGTATTTGGCTGCTAGTAGGCTATCTAGTATGAAATTAAAAGTTCCAATGGAGATAAGCACAATGGTACAAGGAAGGCCCCCAAAAGCCTATGGTCAAAGTCTGGTTTATACCGGTATGTGTCATGTAATTATTGGGTTTAATGTAGAATTTTGTATAAGTAGGTTACAACAATCACTTCTTATTAGCTACGTAGGCTATGGTGTGTAACCTACAGTATGTTCCATTTTATTCATGGTGCAATTACAATTAGGCTTATTTTTTAATTATACATTGGGGATGTTTCATGATATGCTTATTGGTATTTTGTGATTTCAATGACATGTAGATGGGTCAGGACAAGGAACTGTGGGGGTGAGTGGATAACAGATACTTGACACAGCCCTTTCATTGGCAAATGCCCTCTAAAGGGTACTACTTTAGATTAGGGCTCTGTGTTGTTCACTATGTATGAATGGTTCTCACATTTCACTATGTTGATTCTAACAAGGTCCAGATGGAATTGGAGACTACAGTGCAAGATTCATCGACTTTCCCCGCTAGATTGGAGTTGGCCCTTTGTCACCTATGGGTACAAGCGATTTGAATGACCTGTGCCGGCCTACTCCCTGCACCCTACCCCCCAAACAGTGCTACATTGGAGGGGTGGGATGGGGCATGCAATATCACCAGCAGCTGAACAGAAGGACTCCGCTCAGCAATATGCAAATTAAGGTGGAGCCCAAATGAAGCCTGTGAGCTGGATGTTAATTAGATTATTAATAAAGGAGGGAGTTAGGCAACCTTGATGAACATTTAGTAGATTAGCCGCATCATATATTTTATTGTGGTATGACATAAAGCGAATGCAACATATGCTAATGTAAGCTTGTCTTATCTAGACTTATATCAGTATTGTATGAAAAGTCATTCAGCATGTTTAAATGGTTCATGGTAACATTATTGATTTGACCTGCCACAATGGTAAGAATGTTTGACACGTTCTGACCTTAGTTGTTTTATTATGTCTTTGTTTTAGTATGGTCAGGGCGTGAGTTGGGTGGGTTGTCTATGTTCCTTTTTCTATGTTTTGGGTTTTCTGTGGTTTGCCTGGTATGGTTCTCAATCAGAGGCAGCTGTTTATCATTGTCCCTGATTGAGAACCATATTTAGGTAGCCTGGTTTCACTTTTGAGTGGTGGGTGAATGTTTCCTGTGTCTGTGTTTGTACCACATGGGACTGTTTCAATTTTCGTTTGTTCATTTCACGTTGTTGTTTTGTATTTTTGTAGTGTTCAGTATTATTATTAAAATGGACATTTACCACGCTGCATATTGGTCCGATCTCTCATACTCCTCGTCAGAGGAGGACGAATCCCGTTACAATGTTGTCATAAAACAATACTATAATAATGATGTCATAATGCTCACCTGTCACAATGGTCATTATGTTGTCATAAGAGAATAATGTAGTCATGATGTCAAAATGCTCACCTGTCACAATAGTCAAAATGTTGTCATAAGGCAATACTGCAATCATATGATTCTCAACAAATGATGTCACAATTGTCTCATGTCACAATGCACAGAGTGTTGTAAAGAAGACAATACTCTAGTCACAATTCCCAAAGTTGTCACGGCTCATGACCCTATTCTTACACATACATACACTCATTCTGATGACAGCATTACATGGGTATTAAGACAAAGCCACTTCAATTGTGACATTTTTATTCAGCCATCCATTTAACTGTTATAACATAGAAGTTTTGAAGTGACTCAGACCATGTTGTTCCTGTAGAGTGCTGAATTCCGCTCCGGCCTTGAGGACGAAGTCACCAACAGATATCAAAACCCATGGTAGGCCCCACATGTGGTAACCAATACTTTATTGAATATATTTTATTTTCAGTCAGTCAGAATCATTTTACCTGCGCTCTGTGCACATTTCCAATTGGAAAGTGATAGCACCAAAGCAGGCATGTTGAGTGAATGTATGTGCATTGTTCTCCAACCATTATTCACCACTTCCACTTTTGCAGGCATTCACCGCCCCACTTTCTAGATAAGCAATCTGTCGAGGCCCGCAGCAAAATCGTTTGGGCGCACAACGAGTATGAAAATTACAGCCAAGACAACAACAAATATGTTCTTCTCAACAGTAAGTCATTAACTCTAGGAATGTGACATTTCCTCCCTTACCAAAGAATGTAGGACACATTTCATAGCTGGATATACGCTATACAGACCCCTTGACTTCTTCCACATTTTGTTACTTATTCTAAAATGTATTAAATACCCCCCCCCCCCCCCCCCCCCCAAAAAAAGAAATAAAAGTAACAAATAATTAAAGAGTACTGGTACAGAGTCAATGTGTGGGGGCACCGATTAGCCGAGGTAATTGAGGTAATACGTACATGTAGGTAGAGTCATTAAAGTGACTGCATAGATAATAACAGAGAGTAGCAGCAGCGTAAAAGAGGGTAGGGGGGGGGGGGTGTGGCAATGCAAATAGTCTGGGAAGCCATTTGATTAGATGTTCAGGAGTCTTATGGCTTGGGGGTAGAAGCTGTTTAGAAGCCTCTTTGACCTAGACTAGGCACTCCGGTACCGCTTGCCGTGCGGTAGCAGGGAGAACAGTCTATGACTAGGGTAAATGGAGTCTTTGACAATTTTAAGGCCTTCCTCTGACACCACCTGGTACAGAGGTCCTGGATTGCAGGAAGCTTGGCCCCAGTGATGTACTGGGCCGTACGCACTACCCTCTGTAGTGCCTTGCAGTCAGAGGTCGAGCAGTTGCCATACCAGGCAGTGATGCAACCAGTCAGGATGCTCTCGATGGTGCAGCTGTAGAACCTTTTTTGAGGATGTGGCGGATGTGTTGTTACCTACCCTTACCATCTGGGGGTCGGCCCTTCAGGAAGTCCAGGATCCAGTTGCAGAGGGAGGTGTTTAGTCCCAGGGTCCTTAGTTTATTGATGAGCTTTGAGGGCACTATGGCGTTGAACACTGAGCTGTAGTCAATGAATAGCAATCTTACATAGGTGTTCCTTTTGTCCAGGTGTGAAAGGGCAGTGTGGAGTGCAATAGAGATTGCATCATCTGTGAATCTGTTGGGGTGGTATGCAAATTGGAGTGGTCTAGGGTTTCTGGGATAATGGTGTTGATATGAGCCATGACCAGCCTTTCAAAGCACTTCATGGCTACAGACGTGAGTGTTACAGGTTGATAGTCATTTAGGCAGGTTACCTTAGTGTTCTTGGGCTCAGGGACTATGGTGCTCTGCTTGAAACATGTTGGTATTACAGACTCAGACAGGGAGAGGTTGAATATGTCAGTGAAGACACTTGCCAGTTGGTCAGAGCATGCTCAGATTACACGTCCTGGTAATCCGTCTGGCCCTGCGGCCGTGTGAATGTTGACCTGTTTAAAGGTCTTACTCACATCGGCTGCGGAGAGCGTGATCACACAATCGTCCGGAACAGCTGATGCTCCCATGCATGTTTCAGTATTACTTGCCTCGAAGCGAGCATAGAAGTAATTTAGCTCGTCTGGTAGGCTAGTGTCACTGGGAAGCTCTCGGCTGTGCTTTCCTTTGTAGTCTGTAATAGTTTGCAAGCCCTGCCACATCCGACGAGCATCGGAGCCGGCGTAGTAGGATTCGGTCTTAGTCCTGTATTGACGCTTTGCCTGTTTGATGGTTCGTCGGAGGACATAGCGGGATTTCTTATAAACATCCGGGTTAGAGTTTCGCTCCTTTAGCTCTGTGCGGATGTTGCCTGTAATCCATGGCATCTGGTTGGGGTATGTACGTACAGTCACTGTGGGGACGACGTCATCAATGCACTTATTGATGAAGCCATTGACTGATGTGGTCTACTCCTCAATGCCATCGGAAGAATTCCAGAACTTATTCCAGTCTGTGCTAGAAAAACAGTCCTGTAGCTTAGCATCTGCTTCATCTGACCACTTTTTTGGTGCTGACCACCAAGTCATTGGTGCTTCCTGCTTACATTTTTGCTTGTAAGCAGGATCAGAAGGATAGAATTATGGTCAGATTTGCCAAATGGAGGGCGAGGGAGAGCTTTGTATGCTTCTCTGTGTGGAGTAAAGGTGGTCTAGAGTTTTTTCCCTCTGGTTGCACATTTAACATGCTGATAGAAATAAAGTAAAAAGGATTTAAGATTCCCTACATTAAAGTCCCCGGCCACTAGGAGCGCCGCTTCTGGATGAGCGTTTTCCTGTTTTCCTGCTTATGGCCGTATACAGTTCATTGAGTGCGGTCTTAGTGCCAGCATCGGTTTGTGGTGGTAAATAGACAGCTACAAAGAATATAGATGAAAACTCTCTTGGTAGATAGTGTGGTCTACAGTTTATCATGAGATTCTCTACCTCAAGTGAACAAAACCTCTAGAATTCCTTAGATGTTGTGCACCAGCTGTTGTTTACAAATATACATAGACCGCTACCCTTTGTCTTACCAGGCTGCTGTTCTATCCTGTCGATACAGTGTACAACCTGCCAGCTCTATGTTATTCATGTCGTTGTTCAACCACACCTTGGTAAAACTTAAGATATCACAGTTTGAATGTCCTGTTGGTAGGATATACGTGCTTTTAGTTCATCCACTTTATTATCCAGCGATTGTACTTTGGCCAATAGTACCGGTGGAAAAGACATATTAGCCACTCGTCGCCGGAACCTCACAAGGCACCCTGATCTCCTTCCGCAAAATCTCCATCTCTTTCTCCTGCGAATGACGGGGATGAGGGCCCGTTCGGGTGTCTGGAATAAATCCTTCTCGTCCGACTCATTAAAGACACTACAGGCTTGGCACAGCTGTATTTGGGGAGTTTCTCCCATTCTTCTCTGCAGATCCTCTCAAGCTCTGTCATTTTGGATGTGGAGCATCGCTGCTCAACTATTTTCAAGTCTTTCCAGAGATGTTCGATTGGGTTCGAGTCCAGGCTCTACTGGGCCACACAAGGACATTCAGAGAATTGTCCCGAGGCCACTCCTGCGTTGTCTTGGCTGTGTGCTTAGGGTTGTTGCCCTGTTGGAAGGTGATGATGCCACCACCAAGCTTCGCTGTAAGAATGGAGACAGGTTTCCTCCAGACGTAATGCTTGGCATCCAGGCCAAAAAGTTCCATCTGTGTTTCATCAGACCAGAGAATCTTGTTTCTCATGGTATGAGAGTCTTTTAGGTGCCTTTTGGAAAACTCCAAGGGGGTGGTCATGTGCCTTTTACTGAGGAGTGACTTCTGTTTGGCCACTCTACCATAAAGTGCTTGATTGGTGGAGTGCTGCAGAGATGGTTGTACTTCTGGAAGGTTATCCCATCTCCACAGAGGATCTCTGGAGATCTGTCAAAATGACCCTTGGGTTCTTGGTGACCACCCTAACCAAGGCACTTCTCCCCCGATTGCTTAGTTTGGCAGGGCGGACAGCTCTAGGAAGAGTCTTGGTGGTTCCAAGCTTCTTCCAGTTCAGAATGATGGAGGCGACTCTGTTCTTGGGGACCTTCAATGTTACAGAAATGTTTTGGTACCCTTCCCCAAATCTGTGCCTCTTCCCAATACTGTCTCGGAGCTCTATGGACAATTCCTTTGACCTCATGGCTTGGTTTTTGCTCTCACATGCACTGTCAACTGTTGGACCTTATATAGACAGGTGTGTGACTTTCCAAACCATGTCAAATCAATTGAATTTACCATAAGTGGACTCCAATGAAGTTGTAGAAACATCTCAAAGATGATCAATGGAAACAGTATGCACCTGAGCTCAATTTCAAGTCTCATAGCAAAAGGGTCTGAATATGTATTTAAATAAAGTATTTGTTTAAAAATATATATTTTAATACATTTCAAAAATGTCCAAAATCCTGTTTTCACTTTGTCAGTATGGGGTGTTGTGTGAAGAGGGATTAGTGAAAAAAATATTTTATCCATTTTAGAATAAGGCATGTTGTAGAAATTATTTTACATGGGACACTCAAAGTCAATCTTAAATGAATTAAATGAACAGTTAACTGGAGAGGTTCCAACAAACTTGATGCACCGTAGTGAACGTCTGTCAGGAGCTCTAACGGGGCAGTCCGGTTAGTTCCCTCCCTTATACAAGTTACATTTGTATGATTTAGTATATTCATCATTCATAATTCATGTTTGCTTCAATCATGTGACGACCAATACTGGGTCATGCATGTGACAGACCAATACCACACGAGGATTCTTCTCTTTAAGCTGAGATCTTGAAACTGAGATATCCCTTTCTCTAAACAAGGTTATGGGCGTACTGCCAAATTGCAGATACTAATAGTGAGGATTTGTTCAATCAGTCACTTGCATGAACACAGAAATGGGTTCTTTTATGAAGCACATGAATAGAACAGAAATTTGTTATTAGAAAATCACAAACTTAAAAATTTTCATCACAGGCTGTAAAGTATCAAAATGTGGAAAAAGTCAAGGGGTCGGAATACTTTTCCAAATCCACTGTATATAAAAAAGTATGTGGACACCCCTTCAAACTAGTGGATTGGGGTATTTCAGCCACACCTATTGCTGACAGGTGTATAAAATTGAGCACACAGCCATGCAATCTCTGTAGACAAACATTGGCAGTAGAATGGCCATAATCAAGAGCTCAGTGACTTTCAACGTGGCACATTTATAGGATGTCACCTTAAAAACAAGTCAGTTTGTCAAATTTCTGCCCCACTAGAGCTTCCGCAGTCAACTGTAAGTGCTGTTATTGTGAAGTGGAAACATCTAGGAGCAACAACGACTGTACCGTTTTGTGCTGTTACCATGTTGTGCTGCTGCCATGTTGTGTTGCTACCATGTTGTTGTCATATTGTGTTGCTACCATACTGTGTTGTCATGTGTTGCTGCCATGCTATGTTGTCGTCTTGGGTAAAGTGTTGCCAACTCCTCAGTAAGGAAAGTAGCCATTGGCTGTCCTAAAAGTCGCTAAATTACGTCATCGCCTAATTTGCATAATTTGTCATGTGCATGTAATTGTGATGGACGCTATAGGAGAGAGGAATAACGTCGTGGGAGAGACAAATAGTGAGTAAACTACAAATGAACTTTCTTCTGTCGATTCTTGTTTTTTTTTTATGTCACAATTCCAACCCTCCTCCTTTATCCGGACTTGGGACCAGCAAAAGTGACCCAAAAGAGACACTCTGACGGAGTTACTTAGTTTTTTATATATTTTCATTTTTTATTTATTTTAGTTTTCTTAATTTGGTTTGGGTTTTAACCTTATGGTCAACTTAGGAGCCTACAACAAGTCACAGTAAAACATGAACATTTTTAACCATCACATAAAAAAAAAAATGGTATACAATCTACATTAACAATCTAAATGGACCAAAAAGAGACACTAGAAAAAAATGGCAATGGCAATTTGAGAAATTTATGGTAACTAGTCTGGCCCTAATTCAGGTTAATTGTTTTTAACAATGTTAATCAGGGTGGGATCAGCCAGCGGCGGCTTCCTGCATGAGCGAATCAGTTGCATTCTGGACGCGGAGGGGTGAACATCTCCTGCTCTGACTCGTTGATAAGAGTAATAACGATACGTGCTTTCACGTCAGAGTCTCCAAAAGTCTCCAATAACACCAGAAAAAGCCCACTGATGGATGGGTGCCCAAACTTGACAGGAAAAAACGTTGGCCTTTTTAAAAGGATACAAGATCCAAGTAGCTGAGCTGAAAATTATTTTCCTGCGTTGCATAATTCATCAGGATGTGTGCTCTGTAAATGTGTTCTGAAAATGAGCAATGCTGTGGATAAAGTCACTAAAGTGGTAAACTTCATAAGAACAAAATCTTTAAACCACAGGCAGTTTGTCTCACTGTTGGAAGAGACAGAGTCGAGTCATGCAGATCTCCCCTACCACACAGACGTGAGATGGCTGAGTTTAGGGAATGTGCTTAAAAGGGTGTGGGACCTGAAGTCAGAGATTGCTGAGTTTTTGCAAATGAAAGGGAAATATGTGGATTTCACTCAACTGCAAGATAAAGTATAGTTGGCTGATTTTGCTTTCCCAGTGGACATCATGGCCCTCATGAATGAACTGAATTCCAAACTACAAGGAAAGTGCCTTTTTGCACATCAGATGTACAGCCTTGTCAAAGGCCGATTTAAAGGAAAAATTACTTTTCCCGACCGGCCAAGTAGAAGCCAACAATCTCACCTACCTTGCGACACTACTAGTCTGCTCCCTCTCGGATGACCAGCGGGAGTATACATCGCTGCTGCGTGCTTTGAACGGTGAGTTTTCTTGTCGTTTTGAGGATTTCAAAGTGTTGGAAAATGACATGTTGTTGGTTTCCTCTACTTTCACCTTCAATGTGAATAACGCTTCCACTGACCTGCAACTTGAGCTCATGGATCTTCAGTCTGATGCAGTGATTGGAGAACTATTCAAAACAATGTCACTTACGAGGTTCTATGCATCTCTCCATGGTCAAAACTTTCCAAAGATAACTAGTCATGCTCAGAATATGTTTGTCCTGTTTGGGTCAACCTATGTATGTGAACAGACATTTTCAGTGATGAAATATAACAAGTCAAGGCAGAGATCATATCTTACTGACTCTCACCTCTCAGCAATCCTGCGCATAGTGACGTCAGAAACTATACCTGACTTCACTGCTCTAGTCAATGCCCATCAGAGACTTCAGTCCTCACACTGACTGAGTAGTTTAAATGTAATGTTGAGCTCTCTCTATTTCCTGTGT
Organism: Oncorhynchus clarkii lewisi; assembly: GCF_045791955.1. Taxonomy (NCBI): domain Eukaryota; kingdom Metazoa; phylum Chordata; class Actinopteri; order Salmoniformes; family Salmonidae; genus Oncorhynchus; species Oncorhynchus clarkii. The sequence continues at coordinate 17,703,855 of NC_092160.1, read as the reverse complement.
TTTTGTGCATACCCGTTAACAAGAGTTCTGTCCGTGGTGCTGAATGCACAGTGTACTTTTCCCTCTGTGTAGTTCATTGCATGTTTAATAATTAAAATACCTACCAAAAGGAGAACATGGATGTGGTTTATTTCTGTGCATGTTAAAAAAAGTCAAATAAGTAGCATATCTGGAAGTGATTTACAGTAGATATATCTGTCAATAGTCATACACATGATGTATAATCATGTAATATGATTCTGGCCCGCGATGGCAAAAATATATTCTAATGTAGCCCTCCATGGAAAATAATTGCTCAGGCCTGTGCTTGCAACTTTGTGGCAACAGTTGGGGAAGACCCTTCCCTGACACAGAATGGCAATGCCCCCATCACAAAGCGAGGTCCATACAGAAATGGTTTGACGAAATCGGTGTGGAAGAACTTGACTGGCCTACACAGAGCCCTGACATCAGCCCCATAGAACACCTTTAGAATGAATTGGAACGCCGACTGCGAGCCAGGCCTAATCGCCCAACATCAGTGCCGACCTCACTAATGCTCTCGTGGCTGAATGTAAGCAAGTCCCAGCAGCAATGTTCCAACATTTAGTGGAAAGCCTTACCATAAAAGTGGAAGCTGTTACAGCAGCAAAGGGGGGACCAACTCCATATTAATGCCCATGATTTTGAAAGGAGATGTTAGACAAGCAGGTGTCCACATACTTTTGGTCATATAGTGTTTATTTGACCCACTAAACTCAATTGTACACACACTCCTATTTCTGCACAGGCCCTGTTCTCAGGGCACAACTGACCTCTCATTTGCTATATCACTTCTTAGAACTATTATGAAACTATATCCACAGCATTTGAGGAATTCGATGCAAATGCATTTAAAGTTCAAATGGGCCATGCATGATATATGAAAGGACATGATCTGGCCTGTGAATGAACCCATTCAAACCACACATGCTAGACCATTTCTGTATGTGGTCTTTTTAAGTGAACAGTATTCAATAGAGACAACATTATTTAAGGATTGCTATGATATTTTTGACGACAAATACCTACAACTCATAAATACTACTTTGTTTTTCCCTTCCGAGGGAGATCTACTCGTTCAGAGAAAAGCTGCAGGCACTCACAATTGAGTTTCCTTTAAATCCTTTAAATTCCTTTAAAGTACGGAAGATGATTCAATCGGCTGTGTTGTCCTGAAGACCTGACCAATTATCTGATATACACCACATTGTTATCTACTGTATATAAACGTGAATCAAACTATTTTACTCTCCCGTCAGTACTCAATTACATCCAACAGTCTCATGAATCATTTGCATGTTCTATTTCACTGAAATGGTTTAGGATCACTGCAAGTAAGCTACTCTACCACACCTACACTGGTGTATTTTACATTTAGTTATACAGCAACATTTACAGTAAATTAGCAGTCCTTAAAATTCTCAAACAAGGATTTGATTAGAAGGATGAAAACATCCCCAAGTTTTGTCTGAAGAGTTACATTGGACATTTTAGTCATATAGGAGACACTCTTATCCAGGGTGACCTACAGTTAAGAGTTAATGTATAGTTTATGTAAACCCGCTTAAGTAAATCATTCATATTTGGTTAAACCCATTGGCTCCACTATAAAATCTCCAAAGTTTTGACAAACTATTTGGAGATAACTTATCTAAAAGTACTCAAATATTGATAGCTGTACATGGGGAACTAAGAGAATAAAAAAGTTAATTCACCAAGGATGACTCGGACACCAGTATTGGATACCACAGGTCTGGGATCCAGGTATTTCCTATCTTATGACATAGATTCAAACTTTTGATAACAAGTGTGAAGAAGATAATCCATCCCCTGAGCAAAAGCCATTACAATCCCCAAAGTCTAGCTCAGATAGCTGTGCTGCTAACTGAAATAGATTGGGAGAGGAGCCTTTATCGCACTAGAGAATTCCAATGTGTTGTTAGCTCAACATCAATTTGGTGGTAATCTTGCCTCCAGTTAATGGCTGACCCTTTCTAATACCTTACGAAAAACATGATTTTATCTATTATAGTATAGTATTTTCAATCAATATGGCCAACATATTCACATGCACACCTCTGGGACATTCAGGTAGGTTATAGCAGTGGTTGAATCGAATGGGATTAGGCAAAGAGTTCACTACTTTAGGATTGGGGACAGAACACTGGGAATATAAAATATTTTAGTTAAACATAAACATTTTGGAAAAGCTATAGTTACTTTTTTGGGGTAATTTCCCGTCTTCAAAATTCACACAGGTTCTTGTAGTTGCACATCCAACTTAGTAGATGGCAGTGGTCCATGTTTTGCAACGTTTGAATCAACGCATCGAATTTAGAGGAAGTAAAATCTCCGAGATTGAAGCTCGCAGTCAACCAGGAGTACTGTGAAAGTAGATAACATTTAGAATTGTGTAATTTTTAGAAATGTCTAACGCAACACCAGTGACCAAGCCTTCAAACAAAGAAAACCCCCGTGTCTTCCTTGATGTAGACATCGGTGGTGAAAGAGGTTAGGATAGTTTCAATAAATGCGTTTAGTCGAACAACTGGACTCGATAGGCTAATGGCTAGCTAGCAGAACCGGGTAATATTCGTTTCTAGAAAAAGCACATTCAAGCTAGCTAGCTAACGTTATCGTGTTCTTAAATTGTTAACGTTACGCCACAGAAAAACTGCAGCGACCAATGTAGCCATGTTAAATAACAAATCTGCCATGTGCATGCTGTTTTAAACAAATAGATGCTTGTCTTGTTAGCTCATTTTACTGTGTGAATGTACGTTAGTTAGCCTAGTAACTTTGTTACCGTTCATTCGCAATTATAGTACATTACATTTGAAGCACGTGCTGTTAATTCTAGCATGAATAGTCAACACACCAGTATCTACCCGAGTATCCAGTTCAGGACTAAACGGCTTATTTTTATGAGTTAGTTACAACTACGTAGAAAATTGCATTTATCAAGGCCAGCTATCCACACAGTCGTGACTTATTTTGTTTGTTGTCACCAGTTGGCCGAATCGTGTTCGAACTGTTTGCTGATGTTGTCCCCAAAACTGCTGAAAACTTTCGAGCACTCTGTACTGGTGAGAAGGGAACTGGCAAAACCACAGGGAAACCACTCCATTTCAAAGGATGTCCTTTCCACAGGAGTAAGTAAATATGTCTTTCCACTGTTTGTGTGGAACTCTGCCCCAAACACCCACCGTTTCAAATACATAAGCGGTTTATAGCTATGTAACTGAGGCTTTATCTGCAGTAGCCATGTAGCTACATTTCCCCTCTCATTTTGTTCTAAATTACTACCTTGAAAACTCTTTTACCGATGCATAGCTATTATAGATCACATCTATATAATTCAGTAGTAAATAATTTTTTTAGCAACTTCAGAAAGTTAATGAGCTCTTACTTGTATTTTACGCTGTCAATCAATTTTAGTCATCAAGCAATTCATGATCCAGGGAGGTGATTTCTCCAACCAGAATGGCACTGGAGGAGAGAGCATCTATGGGGAGAAGTTTGAAGATGAAAACTTCTATTACAAGGTAAGGATTTTCATAACGGCATAACATATAGCTGGGGCTAGTATAAATACCTGGCCCTAATTATAACGTATACTTTTAGTTTTCTTCGTCATCTCTAAATTAACATGTGGGTGTTGGTCTCCTCTCCAGCACGACAAAGGGGGCTTGCTGAGTATGGCCAATTCTGGACCTGCTACCAATGGCTCCCAGTTTTTCATCACCACTGTGCCTACTGCTCATCTAGACGGCAAACATGTGGTCTTTGGACAGGTCTTGAAGGGGATGGGGCTGGTGAAAACACTGGAGGCCATAGAGACCAACGAGGACATGCCTGTCAAGGTAAATCAGTGAAAGCAACTGCCACATTAAGTAGGAGCTTGGTGTAATGTGTGTGATGACATTGTCATCAGAGGTTGTTTTGGGGCATATTAAAACTGCAGCAAGCTGTGTTTTGTAGCCAGCAGGTAGATTACCTAGTATTTTTCTGTAAGGTGCGTGACACTTGTGAAATGCTCATCGTGTATTAACAGTTTTGCTTTGATGTTTCTTTCCACATAGCCATGTGTAATTGCTGAGTGTGGTGAGCATAAAGATGGCGACATCTGGGGAGTAGCACCGAATGACTGCTCAGGGGACACCCATCCAGACTACCCAGAGGACTCCGATGTCGACTTAAAAGATGTTAGTAGGCCTGCCTTTTTTTTCTCTGGATGCTTCTCTTAAAATATTCAGAGAATATTAGTAGTTCTTACTACTAAGTATTAATAAGCAAATAATATTGTCTTAACCCTTATTCACCCTCAATCAGCATATGTGTATTGATTTAGTCTGTCAAATTAAAAAAAAGTGTATCATGAACTATGAATTGCTGTGATTGTGAAAATGGCACACTTGTCTTTTTGGTTAGGTTGACAAAATCCTGTCTGCTGCTGAAGATATTAAGAATATTGGGAACAACTTCTTCAAGAACCAAGACTGGCAGTCTGCAATCAAGAAGTACTCCAAAGCTCTCAGGTGAAACATGGTCCCAGGCTCACTCTTCTCTTGCTGTGATTTGTGTGTGTACTAGGCCTGTCTGCTATTTCATGACATGCTTTTGAATGTGCGATGACCATAGAAGTTGGCCAAATGGCACAAACAGATCTGGGACCAGGCTAGCAAAGTGTGGACTAAATGGTGAAATGTGTCTCTTGCCAGGTATCTGGCGCTTGGCGGAGACGAGCAGGAGATTGAGAAGGCCCAAACGAAGCTGGAGCCCACAGTGTTGAGCTGCATTCTCAACACAGCTGCTTGTAAACTGAAGTTGCAGCTCTGGCAGGAAGCCATGGACAGTTGTGACGAGGTAAGTATTTTAGGCCAGCCAAAATCCTAGAAGCAAGCCCTATCACGCTACCATCACTAGGCTACAGTACGATTGTTTATTAATGGCAAAGATTCAAAGGCCATTCGTGGTCAGTACTGTAAGTCTCTATGGAACTGATTGAGTGCAACTTAGGATATGTATATTTGTAGGTCAATTTGTAGATAAACATTTAAAAGAAACACTGAAGTGCAGTTACTATTTAGTCTGATTTTGTGTGTTTGTTTTCAGGCACTGGAGTTGAACCAGAAAAACACTAAGGCTCTGTTCAGGAGGGCCCAGGCCTGGCAAGGACTGAAGGAGTACAGTAAAGCCATGGTAAAGAAAAACTTATCATACCAGACATATTTCTGTCTTCAAAATGTGTAGCCTTGGTGCCAGCCTAACTAAAATGTGCTCTTTCTGGACTGGAACCCATGCCACAGAACTATTTATTTGCACTAAAGGATGCCGTCAAGAGTTGGGCCGACTCGTTTCATAAATCAGTGAAGTTGACTTGTCACGGTGTCTGTTGACTCACTGAAATGTTTTTAACTTGTTCCATTAGAGTGATCTGAAGAAAGCTCAAGAAATTGCACCGGAGGATAAAGGTTTTTACTGCTTTTTTTATTGTGACAATCAATCCAGGGGATCATGTCCTCACGTGTTCCTTTCCATATCCCAAAGGCTAACTATAGAATACATGGTCAAAAAGTGAGAGCAGTATATTTATCAAATAAAAGTTGTTTAGAAACCCCCTTTGACAGATGTGCAACATTAGATTTTTCGTTTCATCATGATCGGTTGTTTTCCTTGCCTGACCAAGTGAATTTACTTTTTGCATCCTTTAACAGCAATCGGAAACGAGATGAAGAGAGTCCAGATAAAAGTGAAGGAGGAAAAGGAGAAAGAGAAGCAAATCTATTCCAAAATGTTTGCGTGAAGGTATCAGACAATAATTTGATATAGGCCTATCCTTAAAGTCCACTTGCCAATAGTTATTTTGTTTAGGCAGCTAGCTACAATACAGGTGCAAATTGAAAACCAGGACCATATAATCATATTGTCTGTTTAATGAGTGGCACACAAAGGTAGATGAAAATGAAGTATAGATATGTAACAAAATGTAAGCATTTTTTTTGAGGAAGCGTAAACCTGTCAGCATTTTGTCAAGAGTATTTCACTATTAATTTCATATTCTTTCATGTTTACTCTGTAATATCCCTTTATTTATTTTTCTGAATGTTTAATATAAGCCATAAAGATGAAATGTGGTTGGTTAGTTGACTCTATTTCTAGAAATTTCCATACTCCACCTGTATACAATGCAATTAAATACTACCTGTACGTTCAATGAGAGAAGTATGGAGTAAGATACCGAGGCACGGTAAATATTTTATTCACCCACATACATCCTACCCACATTATGTACAGTATCTCATAGATCATATGCTGTTATTGCTAATGGCACCTGCAACTAGCTAATGAAATAACCCTCAATTTTGGCACTGATTCGAAGATATTTCGATCCATGTCAATGCAGCTTCTTCTGCTTATGGCATACAAATATATAAAATACTTCTTAGTTGCATTCTGAAAACCGTACATGAACCAAAGTCACTGTTTAATGCCCGTACTTTACAATGTTGACATTCAGTTCCATATCTATGCACACAGTATAGTAGATTCTAAAAGCTGTCTTGGCAGCAAGCCCTGAATGTGTTTTTGCAGACACCACACTTGAGGTTTCTGACCTCACTGCTACAATTGGTGCCTCGTGATATGTCTGAATGAAAAGGGAAATCACATTCCATTATAGGCTGGTCCTCCGCTGCCTTCGGGCACCACCCAGTTGATGTTCTGGCTGGGGTCCTTGATGTCGCACGTCTTGCAGTGCACGCAGTTCTGAGCGTTGATCTGCAACCTCATACCTTCTCCAGTTTCGAGTGGAACGTACTCATATACACCTAGTGAAAGGGGGAATGACGGGATTTAAGACAAATCTAACTAATACTGTAAGTCTACTCTTGTGGTGACTCATATTTGATTTATCGGGAAACAGGTTTGCAGAGGCCACTACATAGGTTAATGACTGAGAAATGATAGCTATGCAGCCAGAATTACCGCAGGTGTGTGCAGTGCAGTACTCCCAGACAGTCAATATGTTTGTCACTATTCATTAGATAATGAAATTACATTTCAATGATGATACTACTTACAATGAACAAAAATATAAACGTAACATGTAAAGTGTGTTGGTCCTATGTTTCATGACCTGAAATAAAAGATCCCAGAAATGTTCAAGTTTGTTCAGTGTAAATGCATGGTACTGCACAGAACAAAAATGCAATGATTTTACAGAGTTACGGTTAATTTCAGGAAATCAGTCAATTGTAATAAAGGTTAAATAAAATGAATTTAACTAGGCAAGTCAATTAAGAACAAATTCTTACTTACATTGACGGCCTAACCCGGTCGACGCTGGGCCAATTGTGCGCCGCCCTATGGGACTCCCAAACATGACCGATTGTGATACAGCCTGGAATCAAACCAGGGTATGTAGTGACGCCTCTAGCACAGAAATGTTGTGCCTTAGACCGCTGCGCCACTCGGGAGGCCCTAAACTATGGCTTTCACATGACTGGGAATACAGATATGCATCTGTTGATCACAGATACCTTCTTTTTTTTAGTAGGGCCATGGATCAAAACCAGTCATTATCTGGTGACCACCATTTGCCTCATGCAGCGTGACATCTTCGCACTGAGTTGATCAGGCTGTTGATTTTGGCCTGTGGAATGTTGTCCCACTTCTCTTCAATGGCTGTGCGAAGTTGCTGAATATTGGGGGGGGGGGGGGGGGGGGGGGGACTAGAATACGCTGTCATACTTGGTGATCCAGAGCATCCCAAACGTGATCAATGGGTGACATATCTGGTGAGTATGCAGACCATGGAGGAACTGGGACATTTTCAGCTTACAGGAATTGTGTACAGATTCTTGCGACATGGGGCCGTGCATTATGTTGAAACATGAGGTGATGGCAGAGATGAATAGCACAACAATGGGCCTCAGGTTCTCATCACGATAGCTCTTATGCTTGCCCATACCATAACCCCACCACCACTGGGCACTCTGTCGACAACATTGACATAGGCAAACTGCTTGCCCACACGTCTGCCACCTGCCCCATACTGGGGTTCATACATGAAGAGCACACTTCTCCAGTGTGCCAGTGGCCATCGAAGGTGAGCATTTTCCCAATAAAGTCGGTTACGACGCCAAATTGCAGTCAGGTCATGATCCTGGTGAGGACAACGAGCAAGCAAATCAACTTCCCTGAGACGGTTTCTGACAGTTTGTGCAGAAATTCTTTGGTTGTGCGAACCAAAGGTTTCATCTGCTGTCCGGGTAGCTGGTCTCAGACCATTCTGTAGGTGGAGAAACTGGATGTGGAGGTCCTGGGCTGACGAAGTTACACGTGGTTTGCAGTTATGAGGCCGGTTGTATGTACTGCCAAATTCTCTAAAACGACATGGAAGGCAGCTTATGGTGGGAGAAATGAACATTACATTTTCTGGAAACATCTCTGGTAGATTTTCCTGCAGTCAGCATGCCAATTGCACGCTCCCTCAAAACTTCAGACGTGTTGTGTGACCAAACTGCACATTTTAGAGTAGCCTTTTATTGTTCCCAGCACAAGGTGCACCTGTGTAATGATATTGCTGTTTAATCACCTTCTTGATTTGCCACACCCGTCAGGTGGATGGATCATCTTGGCAAAGGAGAAATGCTCACAAACAGGGATGTAAACAAATTTGTGAACAAAATTTGAGAGAAATAAGCTTTTTGTGCGTATGACAATTTTTGGGGGTCTTTTATTTCAGATCATGAAACATGGGACCAACACTTTACATGTTGCGTTTATATTTTTGTTCAGTGTATTTAATGGGTGGTACTAAAAAGTTTGTAATAGTTACATTTTTATGGATGGGAAACCATGAAAGAGATGCAGAAATATAAATCCCAGGTTCTGGGTCAGTAATTTTGGCCAGACATCTGAAGAAGACTGATTTCTAACAGTGTTGTCTGCATATCAAATCAATCATACTGTATTTATTACAGCTCTGCCTCTGTAGCAGTATTGGGTTTGATATTAATTTCAGAGAATAAACCTGGCTGTGCCGAACAATATCAATGTCGAGTCATATTGGTTGTGCAGGCAATGACAGCACTTGGACGCAGCAATGGTGTGCACTCTGCTTGGGTTTACTTTATTGATAGAGGGTCAGGTCGTTCAGTGGACAGTCATAACAGAGAGGAAGAGGCGATGCGAGAGGTTTTAAATCTGTCCAGAAAAATAAGCCCACCAAGTAGGGTTGCACATTTTGGGGAATATTCAAAAAAGTGGAAACTTTGTGGGAATTGAAGGGAATATATTCAAATTAATATTAATACCATTTTAATGTAGATGTTTTTTGCATTGGATATATTTACCATATGGAGACAAACATAAAACTTTTACCTTATCATAAGTAGACATAATTGCAAATTATTCAATCCTTCCAATAGAAAAAAAAACTATTTAGTTACGAATTGAACTTTAATTAAATTAGTTGACTTCATATGGGATGATATCACTGAGCAACAAAACAAAGGGAATATTGAATGATCCCCAATGATCCATCGCATCTCCCAATTTTTTTTAATAATGTTAATAATAGTCTAGAAACTAAAGCTTTGGTTGTCTTCCTCTCAGGCTTCCAGGTCTTCTTCCTGGACCTCCTCAATGTCCACCTCTTGAACATCAGACTCTGAGGCCTCATCTTCACTGTCACTTTCCAACCTTTTTGAGGATGGCTTTTTGTCAGGCTCAAAAAGCCTCAAATTTGCCAGCATACTTGGGGTCCAGCATGTACGCTGGGAGGTGTATGGGCTTCAGGCAGAAGTTCACGCTTTTTGATGTATTTCAGAACTGCAGTTTCCTCTGCTTGGAGCAACAGTGAGGTAGGCAGAGCAGTATGGATTTCTTCTCTTTCACCTGCAAGCAGAGTCTGAACATCAGACAGGATGGCATCGTCTCCCTCAATCCGTGCAATGGCTACTACTATAGGTTTCAGGAGTTTCAGGCTTCTTGATGGGGGGGGGCTATATCGACAGACTGTGATATGGCCATTTCTTGAAGATACCCCTTCCCCTCCAGGAAACTGTCAAACATGATGACAACACCACAACAACAGGTGTTGCTGGGCAGCTTCAATGTGGTCCTCTTATTCTCACTTTGCTTGGTGAGGTAGATTGCTGCTATACCTAACCATTTCCTTGGCTCTCTTGTAGAGTGTATCCATTGTTTTCAGCGCCATGATGTCCTTGAGGAGCAGATTCAATGCATGAGCAGCACAGCCAATGGGTGTGTTGTGAGGGTAGGACTCCTCCACTTTAGACCAAGCATCCTTCATGTTCGCAGCATAGTCACCAGTGCAAATACCTTCTGTGGTCCATGGTCATTGATGACTGCCTTCAGCTCATCTGCAATGTAGAGACTGGTGTGTCTGTTGTTCTTTGTGTCTGTGCTCTTGTAGAATACTGGTTGAGGGGTGGCGGTCTAGTTAATTATTTATTGTCCACAAACATTTGACCACCCATTAGAGATGGTTAAAATACAGTCTATGGTTTGCTTGACCTTCACTTGAACTCTTGAATTCTGCATTCAGCAAATGAGTATATAAACAATGTATATAAACAATGTCTGGTTGGAAGGTTGTATGCTGGGCGAAGAACATTCAGAAATCTCTTCGAATACACATTGCTTGTGAGCAGCAGAGGTGAACCAGTTTTATACACAGCTCGAGCAAGACATTCATCAGCATCTCTCTGACTACATTCCCCCATTGAGTAAAAAAACCATCGGATTCCAGGAGGAACATGAGCTGTTGATACCAATAAGGTGTCTGATTCATAATTTTCACCTCGAATTGAAGTAGAATGACTTGTCAGAGGTTGCTTGTTGTGAGCGCTGAGGGAACTTTATGCACTTGGCCAGATGATTCTGCATCTTTGTTGCATTCTTCACATATGATTTGGCACAGTATTTTCAAATATACAGAGCTTTTCATCCTACATTAGCTGCGGTGAAATGTCTCCACACATCAGATAGTGCCCGTGGCATTTTCCTGTAAAGATTAGGGGGAAAAATGAGTAAAAAATAAACTAAATACAATTCCATGTACAGATAAATAGTTAAGCGGTTAGATTAAACAACTCCTTTGTAAGATAAATGTTTTAGAATTAACACTCAGTTAGCAGGCTCAAGCAAGCTAAAACCCACATGGTAGCAAAAATGAACAAGCAGAAATTATTAACAAGTTAGAAATTATTTAAACACACTTTGCTGTAGGCTACTATTTACTAGCTAACAAAAGAACTTACCAGAAAGGGTGTAGTCCTTTGCTCAGACAGTGTACTAGTGTGGGCTCAAAGCATCTCAGTAGTGTGCAAGATCTTGAGAATCAGCTGTACATGTGATGGAAGAGTGCGCTGTGCATGCGAAGTTTTCAATTCCATTGAATTGGGGATAGTTTAACCAAAATATGCCACTATACTAAAAAGCTACCTTTTTTGATGAATTTAAGAAAAATTCCCCCAAATTCCCAGGCTTAACTTTTCGTTCCTTTGCAACCCTACCACCAAGTGAGGCATTTTAGTATGGAGGCCAATGAGAGTGACGAATTTGGTTAACAAATAATGTATTGCTAATGCGCTACGTGAGTTTAAAAAAAATCTAACATAAGTTTCATAATGGTTAGGTTGTAATGAATGCACTGATAAGTGGACACACGTGGCATTTCGGCAACTTTGGAAAATATAAATACTACTTTAGATCAGAGTTTTGCCTGTTGTAATAGAGATCGAGAACTCATGGATATAACCCTTTTTAGCATGGACATTGCCATAGAGGGCTTCCACCATTTTAAAGTAGTCAACTGGGTGGGGATTCCTATGAGCTGGGAGCAATCAGCCAATGAAGAAGAAAATTGACTACTATGCTGCCACAGACACTATAATGCAGGGCTGCCCAACCCTCTTCCTGGAGATGTACCGTCCTGTGGGTTTTCAGTCCAACCCTTTTTTAACATACCTGATTCTACTAATTAGCTGCTCAATAAGACCTTAACTAGCTGAGTCAGATACGCAAAATTAGGTTTGGACTGAAAACCTACAGGACAGTAGATCTCCAGGAAGAGGGTTGGGCAGCCCTGCATAATGGCACAGATCCAAAGATGAGTCCTTCATCACCATGGTCAATTTTTCACACGCGTTCTAGCCTTCTCATTGGCTAGAATGGTCCCACCTGATCTTGCCTCCTCCCGCCTGCATTCCATGTTTGAGGACATGTATTACCATTGTTAGAGCGGTCACGTCTATCTTGTCAATATAATAATCAATCTTTGGTAATATCCAATTATGCCCCATACCTCCTACTTGGAGTTATTGGGCATGTTCCAGGTCGTCCTCATTGCAGTCATGCTGCACAGATGATCATACACTACAAAAGTATGTGGACACCTGCTCGTCAAACATCTCATTCCAAAATCATGGGCATTAATATGGAGCGATTAGACCTGGCTTCTCCAAACTGTTGCTACAAAGTTGGAAGAACAGAACCGTCTAGAATGTAATTGTATGCTGTAGCGTTACGATATATCCCTTCACTGGAACTAAGGGGCCTAGCCCAAACTATAAAAACAGCCCCAGGCCATTATTCCTCATCCACCAAACTTTACAGTTGGCACTATGTAGTCGGGCAGGTAGCGTTCTCCTGGCATCCACCAAACCCAGATTCGTCCGTCACACTGCCAGATGGTGAAGCGTGATTCTTCACTCCAGAGAACGTGTTTCCACTGCCCCATAGTCCAATGGCAGCGAGCTTTACACCACTCCAGCCGACGCTTGGCATTGCGCATGGTGATCTTAGGCTTGCGTGCGGCTGTTCGGCCATGGAAATCAATTTTATGACGCTCCCGACAAACCGGAGACAGGCGATTTTTACGCGCTTCAGCACTCAGTGGTCCTGTTCAGTGACTTTGTGTGGCCCACCACTTCACGGCAGAGCCGTTGTTGCTCCTGGACGTTTCCACTTCACAATAACAGCACTTACAGTTGACCGGTGCAGCAGGGCAGAAATTTGACAAACAAACTTGTTAGAAAGGTGGCATCCTACAACTGTCCCACGTTGAAAGTCACTGAGCTCTTCAGTAAGGCCATTCTACGCCAATGTTTGTCTATGTAGATTGCATGGCTGTGTGCTTGATTCTATACATCAGTCATATACACCTGTCGGCAACGGGTGTGACTGGAATAGCCAAATCCACTCATTTGTATCTCAAAACGCCTGGAGGCACCACAGTAATATTACACAGCAATCTTCAGAGACGCGAAGCACGACTGCAATAGAAGACAACCTGGCAGAGGTGGATTAATAGCAAATTACTGAAGTAAAAGTGAAAGTCACCCAGTAAAATACTACTCGATTAAAAGTCTGAAAGTATTTGGTTTTAAATATACTTAAATATGAAAAGTACATTTAATTGCTAAAATATACTTACGTATCAAAAGTAAAAGTATAAATAATGTCAAATTCCTTATATTAAGCAAACCAGACGGCACCATTTTCTTGTTTTTAAAATGTATGGATAGCCAGGGTCACACTCCAACACTCAGACATTATTTACAAAAGATGTATGTGTGTTTTTTGAGTCTGCCAGAACATAAGGCAGTAGGGATAACCACATGTTCTCTTGATAAGTGCATGAATCTGACAATTGTCCTGTTCTGCTAAGCATTCAAAATGTAGAGTTCTTTTGGGTGTCAGGGAAAATGTATGGAGTAAAAAGTACAATATTTTCTTTAGGAATGTAGTGAAGTAAAAGTTGCCAAAAATATAAATAGTAAAGTGCAGATACCCCAAAAAACACAAGTAGTACTTTGAAGTATTTTTACACTACTGCAACCTGGAACACAACCCTTAACATATTTCTCATACCTATCCAACCCTTTAAGATCTAAGTGATGCTCCTATGGTGTATGGGCGAAGGATGGATGTATAACTGTGCATCAGTGGTACCTGCTGGACAGAAGCGCTGCTCAGGCCCATCGTAGATGGCCAGGTTGTTGGCCACGGGGACACTGTCGTCCTTCAGGGTAAGGTGGGGGGGCTGGTCCCCCTCGTGGTTGGTGCCACTTAGAGCCACCGAGGAGAGCAGGTCGAAGCTCAGCTTGCCGTCGGGCTTGGGGTACTCGATGGCCGTGCACTCCTTAGCCGGTCTCAGCTGGGCCGAGTCCAGGCCTAGGGTAAAATAGTTGGAAGTTATCAAACCTTATAGGGCAGACCAGATAAAATAACCTTGGTTTGTTCCCTGAGGCAATGCACTCAGCCTGTGAGCATGATTTTGCTGTTGCCTTGTCCAAAGACAAATTGACTTAAACAGAAAGACTAGCATCCAAGAGAGGGCTACTTTTTATTCTTACTTTTTCTCACATTTAAATATCTCTTTGCTTCTCAATTTTTTGGGGGAAATTTGTTCAAGACTGTACTATTGTCTTTCTCTTTTGTCAACTACTCACCACATTTTATGCACTGCAGTGCTAGCTAGCTGTAGCTTATGCTTTCAGTACTAGATTCATTATCTAGCATATCTTAGCTTCTGGGACTGAGTAGCAGGCAGTTTACTCTGGGCACCTTATTCATCCAAGCTACTCAATACTGCCCCCAGCCATAAGAAGTTAAAGAGTTGCTATATAACCATCTGATGAGCGTATCATACAAAACAACCTCAATGTTGTACCTGCATGTTTCAGTGTCCATGGCTCCTTCCCTCTGAGTATCCAATAGAAGACACCGGTGTAGACCATGCCCCCGTACAGCCCAAAGTAGTTGTGGAATGAGGGCCTGATGTTCCTTACTGAGTACAGCTCTTTCCAGATCCAAGACTTCTTTAAATTGTCCTCATATTCAGGTACATGAAGTCCTAGAGGACATCAGATAAACTCATTGTAAAGCAGATGTTAGAATATCACCCACAAATTAAACTGCTCATTTACTTTTTGTGTAAAAATCCCATTCATGTACATACAAAAATTAAACTGGAAAGAAGCAATTAACATCATTGTTCTCCTATTGGCATTAGTGATAAGAGTCTCGTCAACAAATTACACTCTTTAATAGTGTATTAAGTGCATATTTTATTGTGTTGAAATGTGCCTTATGTTTCACCTCAATTAACGAGAGGTGTGTGTGCATTTAATCAAAGGAAAGGGTTTTGGTCTGGCTTAATCCTTAAGAGTCCCCGTGCGTCAATCTAATTACCACAATAACAAAATCCCCATCAAAATCTGTCTGTTTAAGCTAGATGTGTTTTTTTGGTATGGGCTGCATCTTAATCCACCGCATTCGCTTATGTGGGCCTTCCGCATCTGAGGTGGAAGGTGGCTGAGCTACAGTGGTGTTTGTCAGACCAGGCGATATCCCGAAAATCGGTCTTCTCATGAAAAGGTTTGTGGAGTCCAATTGCTTTGGCCTACAAAATAATATGATCACCATGGAAATATGAGATGCTCACAATGGTCCCCCCCCACCCCCAGCAGTTAGGCTACCTGCAGTTTCAGATGCTAGGTCCTTGGCTGTGACTTTGGGGAAGATGGCCTCTGCGGCCAGCATGCCACTCTTCATGGCCGTGTGGGTGCCTTTAATCTTTGGTACGTTCATGAAGCCTGGACTGCATCCGATAAGCATCCCCCCAGGGAATGTCACTTTAGGTAGGCACTGGATGGAAGAACAGACAGGTAAGATTATAATCTTGAATGAACCCTCAGAACCAGTGGAAAACCTGACATCAGATTGATGCATTTCCCATTTTTGCTGCCAAGACACACAGTAGCCAGGTTTCCATTGACCCAAGCAATGTCGCTAAAATGTTTTTAAAAAAAATCTAAAACATTTTTATCTGTTTGACAGGGATGGATTTTTCTTTTGTGAAACTTTCTTTATAATGGAAACTGATGACTGATTACTAATTTCAAGGTACATGGGGCACATGATGTCATCACATAACTATAAAGCTCCACTCCACATTGAATTGTACTGCTACAATGCTACTGCTTGCTAAAATCAAAATGTTCAACTATAAAAAGTGTTTATTTGCAGGATAAGGATTGCTTCACCTTGCATTTCTGGTTGGCTGGCAAGTTTCACCATCCAATTATTTCAGATCTGAAGAAGTGCAAGTTAGCACATGAGATTTATTAGAATATGGATGATATTAGTTCATTCTTAGACTTTTGGGGGCTATACCTGAGACATATAGGTAAGAGGGCATACAGGCTGTCCCCAATTTATTAATGCACAACATCTAAATTAATAATGGAAACACTTCAATCACTTTTATGCAACACAGGATTGTTTTTTTGCGACTTATTTACATCATTAAGTCCAGCTGTTTTAATTGACACAAGACAGTCCAATGGAAACGCACCATAGCAGGCAATTGTCACATTACTTTCTATGCAAACTCTCTAAAATAAATTATAGAAAAGAAAATGGACATGTTAATGGAAACAGCTATCGTCACTGAAGCATGCACAGTGCCACAGTAGTTCATAAATAATATATACGACACACACACACCTGATAGCCTCCCTCATTGAGCGCCCTGGCTCCATAAGCGATTCTGTTCCCTCCCTCCAGGGTCTTGGCAATGAAGGGGTGGTGCTTCCATCGCTGGAACTCTCTGAAAGGGCTGAGGTATGGGTTGGTGTAGTCAAGCCCAACCTGGGAGTGGGGTAATACACAACATTCAACATTTTGACCTCAATGTATGATCTACATAAAAGTTAACTATACACATCTCAAGTAGGGCTGTGCATCTCAAGTAGGGCTGTGCATATAAAGTGGCTATGTTGTGCGTAACAGTGATAACTTTAAACAGGTCCTATACGCTACATTTAGAGTTATTTAGCAACTCTAGTTGTGAATTATACAAACCTTAGAATGTCTTAGAAATCCAAACATATATGGGCTGCATGGTGCGACTATAGGCTATTGATGATTTGAGAAAGTCGCAAAAAAGCTTGCCCCAGGTTGCACATGCTGTTCTCTCATCAAGTGATCATATTTTCACCCTCCAGACTATTCTCAATGTAATTTTGTCTTTACTTATATGTAAAATTAGTTTCGATTTAGAATGGCCCATCAAATGGATAGGAACAGGTGCAGGGGCCAAAATACATCCGTATGCACCCAAATAGCGAATGGAGGCCGCTTTCCCACGGTTAGTTTTTTAATCATGCCAGGTAACCAAGTGAAATATGTTCAGAAACATCAATAGTAACACGTTTTGACAACGAAACACATTTCATTAAACTGTTGACAGCCCCTCTTTCTGGGCACTCGAGAAAGGAATGAAGGAGAGCGAGGAGAGATGGAGATATTCTGTAGCTACAGTGGGGCAAAAAAGTATTTAGTCAGCCACCAATTGTGCAAGTTCTCCCACTTAAATATATGAGAGAGGCCTGTAATTTTCATCATAGGTACACTTCAACTATGACAGACAAAATGAGAGAAAAAAATCCAGAAAATCACATTGTAGGATTTTTTAAATGAATTTATTTGCAAATTATGGTGGAAAAATAAGTATTTGGTCAATAACAAAAGTTTCTCAATACTTTGTTATATACCCTTTGTTGGCAATGACAGAGGTCAAACGTTTTCTGTAAGTCTTCACAAGGGTTTCCCACACTGTTGCTGGTATTTTGGCCCATTCCTCCATGCAGATCTCCTCTAGAGCAGTGATGTTTTGGGGCTGTTGCTGGGCAACACAGACTTTCAACTCCCTCCAAAGATTTTCTATAGGGTTGAGATCTGGAGACTGGCTAGGCCACTCCAGGACCTTGAAATGCTTCTTACGAAGCCACTCCTTCATTTCCCGGGCGGTGTGTTTGGGATCATTGTCATGCTGAAAGACCCAGCCACGTTTTATCTTCAATGCCCTTGCTGATGGTAGGCTTTGTTACTTTGGTCCCAGCTCTCTGCAGGTCATTCACTAGGTCCCCCCGTGTGGTTCTGGGATTTTTGCTCACCGTTCTTGTGATCATTTTGACCCCACGGGGTGAGATCTTGCGTGGAGCCCCAGATCGAGGGAGATTATCAGTGGTCTTGTATGTCTTCCATTTCCTAATAATTGCTCCCACAGTTGATTTCTTCAAACCAAGCTGCTTACCTATTGCAGATTCAGTCTTCCCAGCCTGGTGCAGGTCTACAATTTTGTTTCTGGTGTCCTTTGACAGGTCTTTGGTCTTGGCCATAGTGGAGTTCGGAGTGTGACTGTTTGAGGTTGTGGACAGGTGTCTTTTATACTGATAACAAGTTCAAACAGGTGCCATTAATACAGGTAACGAGTGGAGGACAGAGGAGCCTCTTAAAGAAGGTCTGTGAGAGCCAGAAATCTTGCTTGTTTGTAGGTGACCAAATACTTATTTTCCACCATAATTTGCAAATAAATTCATTAAAAATCCTACAATGTGATTTCCTGGATTGTTTTCTTCTCATTTTGTCTGTCATAGTTGAAGTGTACCTATGATGAAAATTACAGGCCTCTCTCATCTTTTTAAGTGGGAGAACTTGCACAATTGGTGGCTGACTAAATACTTTTTCGCCCCACTGTAAATGTAAAATGTGTCAGCCTATTAATTATGAAAATATATTATTACTAGGCTATTCAACATCAAATACAAATTCACTATCATTGTAGGCTAACTCTGTAAGCCGCCCTGCACAATAAATGAACCAACAGCATCTCCTAGGCCTACAGTATATATTCTCTCCCAGACTCATGCATAGAACGTTTGGAGCGTAACATAAGATAACCAGTCCATCCAGAACGCATACTATTACAGTCCACACTCAAATGCGATTACTAGAATTTGTAAAAAATAAAATAAAAAAAAATAAAAAAATTGTATTAGGCTACACCAATTATGTGCCAAAGACATCTTAAATCTGTTTATATTTTGTATGTTTTTGCGTAACAGGCGATAAGCTACTACGCTACCGTATAACAGCACAATCGTTATTTTAATTCAAGTTTTTTTTACACAGTGATTACCGCTGTGAGTCTTCCTGGGTAAGTCTAAGAGCTTTGCACACTTGGATTGTACAATATTTGCACATTATTCTATTAAAAATTCTGATTATTGATAGACAACCATTTTCAAGAATTGCCATAACATTAGTCTTGATAAGCAACTCTAGTGTATACTGTATTTGGCCTTGTATTTTAGGTTTAGGGCTGTCCCCCCAAAAAATTACAATCTTGGTCAACCAAGAATGTGGGAGATCTGTCGACGTGCCCTCGAGCAGGGCGTTGACAGTGGATGCTTCGTTGTGTCGTTCTGAATGGGAGTCTGTTGGATGACTGGTGTGGTGTAGTTGTTGAGCGGGCTTCACTACAAGTATATTGTATGTTTTTGGATATTCAATGAAAAAAAAAGTAAAAGAAAAAAATAATAATAGTTGATTGGTCGAAAGAACAGACAATTGGCTGAAATTTTTAAACATATTTTTCCATATATTAGATACATCCTGTGTGTTTTAAACAAATCAACTATACGCACTGAGCTTGTCTGATGCCTTAAGCAAACTGTTTGATTAAATCATTAAGACACATAAATGACTAGAGGGATTCCAACTGCAACTGATTTGATTGTGCCGGGCCTGGCTCAGACTTGCTGTGACGTGTAAAAAAAAACAAAAAAAAGACAGCTAGTGACAGTGTGACAAGCACCCGATGTATTGCTCTCTTCCTGCTGCAGCAACTACCACAGAACATCAACAGTGTATTGCGCCTTCCGTGTTGCTGAAGCTGCAACATAATTATAGCCATTTGACTGAAAAGTTGTTTACCGAAATCACTCAATTGTTTAGAAAAAAATCATTCTCTATTCCCTCAACCCTTGCTCTTTTTACGTGACATGTAACATTGCATGTACTCGATCAATAGGACCTGACCTATAGCTTATCATAATCACAGTAATAAAAAGGTTATAACACCATAATACATGTAACTGCAATATGGATGTGACAAATAAACTTGAAACGAGGGAATGTTTACTGGTTGCTCAGGAGGTAAAGGGGAAGTCAGATGTGTGGAATAAAATTGATTAGTTGTGGAAAATACTGGAGATCAAGAAAAAGGTGCTGTTAGTTTACAATATAATTTTTCTGACTGTTTGGAACAATGTAAACACTAAATAAATGATAAGCGTACCACAGAGTCTGTTGCAAAAAAGTGTAAAGCCTTTATCACAGCAAAGACTAAAAACTGTTGCATTCATTCGGTTTAGGCCTATTTATTGTTTATGCTAATTATTCAATGGTCGCTTTGTTATTTTATTTTAAAACAAATGCTTGATTGCATGTCACATCATGAACGAACACATTATTTATTGATACAGTAGCCTATATGTATTGAAATATAAGCCAGAGTACACTACGGTATTAAGACTAAACAGTACGCACTCTTAGGCCTACAGCTAGATGGTAGTTATACAAGGCTGCTATACTAAGCCTACTAATGATAATGACATTACTTATAATGATCATAATAATAACATTAAGTAGCTCAATGAAAAAAGAGGGTTATTATTATAAGAAATATAATTTTAGACAATTTGGAACAGTGTAAAAATTAAATAAATGATAAATAATACCAGAGGCTGGTCTAACAAAAAAAGTCTAAAGCCTTTATTACAGCATAGCAAAGATTAAAAACAGACAAATTGGGAAATTGTTCCGGGAGGCTTGGTGCTCACGGAATCAGTAGGCTATTAAACAAACACTCAAAACAGACAACAGAAGTAGGATCTGTCTAATTTCTGGATGATTTATTTAACAGTTAGGCTATTGATTATAGATCAAATTAAGTTGGGGTTTCCTCTCCAACTTTCTTAGACAATTAAAGCCAGGACTGTTTTCTCATCCCCTAACGCTGCTGCTGCCTCCACCAATATGCTGGTTAACTTTGCTATTATGCACATAGCAACATGGTC
Source organism: Oncorhynchus clarkii lewisi (assembly GCF_045791955.1). Taxonomy (NCBI): domain Eukaryota; kingdom Metazoa; phylum Chordata; class Actinopteri; order Salmoniformes; family Salmonidae; genus Oncorhynchus; species Oncorhynchus clarkii. Next base: position 17,682,871 of record NC_092160.1, on the reverse strand, counting down.
TAGGAAAAGGCACCAATTTAACAGTGCACTGATGGTTTTTAGAACCACTATGCAATGTGGGAGAAAGTGCATGTTATAAAATGTATAATACCGTGTAATAATATAACCATATACAATTTTAGTAGCACGTCTTAGACTGATGGACTGTGCCACCCCCACGGCCTCCACAATGGATCAGTCCACTCAAATAGGCACAAATCAGACAGGTTTCTTGTACACCACGATTTCTTTATTTATTTTTTATTTGCTACTGCTCGACTAAAGAAATCTCGACCAGTCGACTAAATGGGGTTAGCCCTATTTAAGTTATTGTCCTGCTGAAATGTGAATTTGTCTCCCAGTGTCTGTGGGAAAGCAAACTGAAATGTAAGTAGTTCTGTCCTTGACCTGTTCTTGTCTACTGATGTTCTGTATTATATGGCATTCTGTATTATGTTTCATGTTTTGGGTGGACGCCACGAAGAGTAGCTGCTGGTTTTGCAACAGCAAATGGGGATCCTAATAAAATACCAAATACGAAACCAAGTTTTCCAATTAGGTTAGCATTTAATAACTTCACCATGCTCAAAGGGACACAACAAAATGTAGAAAAAGTCAAGGGATGCGAATACTTATTATTATTATTATTATTTATAATAACCCTTTTTCCTTCTCCAAAAAACAACTTACAGAAACAAACAGACTACATGTCATCATCAGACTACATATAATCTGTCCAGATCTCCATCTCTAGTGTCTGAATTATTGTTTGCCACTTGGCCTTAAAGTTGTATGGTCGCCCATGCCATTTCAATAATAAATCATTTGATTTTTCTATTGTGTCTAAATGATGGCGGATTGATTGACTTCCAAGTTCTTAGTATACATTTTTTCAATATATTTTTTCAAGTATCTCATGTCTTCAAATATGCAGACAAAGGTAAGATCACATTGTAATACAGCCAGCTTTCTAGCTCCACCCACATCTCCACCAACAACTTCCAGACTTTATTACATTCCTAGAAAGCGTGGGTTATTGAGTCATTATTAGTTTTACACTTAAGTCATGACTCTGCTGTTGTGCTGTAGAATTTGTGAATTTTGTCTCTTGTATAATAAATGATATACATTAGGTTCATACTGGATTAAGAGTACATTTTCATTAACTGTAATTTCATTAGTTATGCTCCAACTTTAAACATTTTATTTGACCTTTATTTAAGTAGGCAAGTCAAGTTAACTAGGCAAGAACAAATTCTTATTTTCAATGATGGCCTAGGAACAGTGGGTTAACTGCCTTGTTCAGGGGCAGAACGACAGATTTGTACCTTTTCAGCTCGGGAATTTGAACTTGCAACCTTTCGGTTACAAATCCAACGCTCTAACCACTAGACTACGCTGCCGCCCCCACTTTCCTCCAAGTCTTGGTTCCAATAGTTCATATATATTTGTCTAATAGATTTTCAGTTGGATATGCTCTCTGCAAGTTTTTGCATATCTTCCCTATTACATGAACATCATTTTACTCAAATACGATTCCCTCAAGTTTGCTGATATCCAAAAGATTTCAAATCAAAATGTTGTGGTATGTAAGTTGCATGTATTTTAAACTAATCTACATTGATCAGTACAATATTTTTATTAAAATGTATTATTTCAGCTGGAAAGTTTAAAGCTTCCGAAGTTGACTAGAAAAGGCCATTCTTGTTTTTTTGCGTATTGTATTAAACTTGTTCTTGTATTTGTTTGTAAGTGTCAATTTTTAATAAACCCTGTTTGATTGATATGTATCAAGTCTGGTAAGACTTTCTATTGATTATAAGTTTTGTTATTATTTGTCACAATTTATTAAACTTACGAGTCTATAAATCAGCAGGTGACTACAGATTTTCCTGGTTTTAATATAACTGAAATAACTATTTGATACATGGAACTAGGAAGCCCTGAATTGAATGATGTGTGTTGTCCTTTGTGTAAATAGGGGGGGCCTACTTTGTCCCAAAATGTTGAATAGAATTCCATGGGAAAGCCATCCATTCCTGCTGCTTACCTCCGTGTGAATGTTTAACAGTATCTAATATTTATTCTTGGGTGATCTCTGTTTTTAGTGATTATTTTTGGTGTGCTGATAGTTGCTTCAGAGTTGTTGAGTCTGAGAAGGATAGAGGATCCGTCCAACTGTTGTTTAATTCTGATTTATATAAATTGTGAATGCTTTCTGAAGGCACTGCATAGGCCTATGAGTCTGCATAAGCTCGAATGTTCTACATGCTACGTATTAAACGCTTTGAAATCATTGTCACCTTAGAAAGCGCTGTCCTTTTCGTTGTGTTTGGCTTTGAAACAACATCCTCAACGACCATGTTTTCCACTCAGTTTCAACCTGCTGTTGAACATCTGTCTTCAAATTGATCGATCACAGTGAGGTCAAACAATGTCGTCTAACAGTGGGTTTTAAAACCATGATACTATTTTGATTATGTGTTTGATATGAATTTCGAAGGCATTTGCATTGATGTGGTTAGAGGGACAATAGAGCGCTGAGTAACAGACCATTAGCAACTTGATGGTTAGCGAGTTGGGTACCATACCAATGCATGTCCAGAGTGCATAAAAGGAGATTACCGTGACTCAGCGGTCACTGCGGTCTTGTCTCAGCGGTCACTGCGGTCGTGTCTCACGACTGCCGGTGTGGTGGTAATACGGTCACCGTAACAGCCCTAAGTTGTTGTTTTAGGCCTAATTAAGATTCACATGATAAGCTGACAAGCATCCCCTTAAAAAGGCCAATAAGATAAATGGGTATAGTACATTGACATACACTGATCTCAGTGGTAAAAAGGTTACTTCATTTAGAGTTCAGACCGTTTGAAAGTGATAGCATGTCTAGTAGTTTGACTGTTGCCATTAAATGGCATCAAGGAACCAAAATGGCCACCATAACAGGGACTCACCACAATGCCCAAGGCCACCAGTGGCTCACCCTCGTTCAGGTGGTAGAGGAAGGAGCCGCCGTACGTGTTCCTGTTCAGGGGCCAGCCCACTGAATGCTCCACTCTGCCCGGTCTCCACTTCTTCTCATCAATCAGCCACACCTGGTCAAACAGAAAAACTGTTAAATGACTCCAATGTAAAATGTAATCAATATGCCATTCTAATTTGGATCCACTTAAATAATAGCTACTACAAATTATAATAAATGAATGGACCCTTTCAATCTGTAATGGATGACTGGTTGAAAACAGAAAACCAATTATAGAGTATTTGTTTAATTCTGCCCAAATAAAAATACACTTTGAGAAAGACACTTTGGGATTTGAGGGGGCAGGGAGAGTTACCTCTTTTAGACCAATGGCATAGGTCTGTGGTTCACAGTTCTCCCTGAGGTTGAACTGCCTGTAGAGCTGCTTGGCCAAGTGGCCATGGCAACCCTCTCCGAACAGTGTCACTTTAGCATGGAGTTCCATCCCCCTCTCAAACACATCCTGCAGAGGCAATGTAGAGGAGCATGTTATTCTGATACACCAGGGATGAGGCTACTTGTCATAAATACTCTATTCACTGCTGATTCTCCCTTGTTTTTCATCAAACTTGCCGTTTTCACAGCCCAACTCTAAACTTCCAAAGTCATACTGTATGCTTCACATTGGTGAATAAGTGACTGTACTTCAGAAGTTTACCTTTGGCGAACCATCCTTAGCGATGCCCACGTCATTGGTGGCAATTCCTTTCACACTTCCATCTTCATGAAACAAAACCTAAAAAACACAATCAGAAATTAAACACTTTTGAAAGTAGAATACAAGCGAACACGATCAATGAAAGCCAGTCATGTCCAGTCAACACATCGCAGTGAAATCAGTTATCGATCTCAGGCATGAAAACGCCTCAAAATATCACGGCCAATATTTGAACAACGGAATCCAATTATGTAAATGTTCACAGAGAAAAATCTGACGTTCGAGAAAAGATCAATGTAGCTTGTCAACGGTAATTGTCAACCCTACACTAGTAAGATGGCCTGTGTTTTCTTAAAATGTGAGAGAGGTAGAGAGTGGGCAGGGCTCACTCACCTCAGCAGCAGCGTAGCCGGGGTATATCTCCACTCCTAGCTCCTCAGCCTGCTCTCCCAACCAACGCACAAAGTGGCCCAGCCGCACAATGTAGTTCCCATGGTTGTTCATGGGCAGACCTATAGAAAAATCAAACAATTGTACAAAAACAGACAGAACAGTCAAAGCTAATACCATCATTTCTGTATGTTTATAACAGAGCTTACATGTGACAAGCTAGAGGTGTCATTTCATGTAAACACGCATGTGACTTTACCTGGCAACATTGGGACAGGGATCCTGTATTTCTTGGTTAGAAGGCTAAACACATCCTCTGTCACTGGTGTGTTCAAGGGTGCCTAAGGGAAGAGTACAAAAATAACGTTAGCACTTTATCTTTAGTCTGTGTTGCTTGAAGACATTCCAGTGGGAAGTATCACAGTGTTGTCTGGGACTGTGATGTACTTTCATAGTTCTCGAAGAATGAAAAAAAGACCAAGAAAATGCCAGGTCCATATCCTGTGTGTATCCGTCGAACACAAGATGTCTGTGAATTGAGCATATGCTGCATATGCTAATTTAAAGATGGCTAGTCATTATTAGCCTGGTTCTATGTGGAATGCAGGTACATTATGGGACACAGGTCATTATCTGGGACACTGTAAAGTCCATGGAGAATAAGAGCACAAAAACTGTCACAACTGATAAATCCACGATAATTGAGAATTTCAATAAGCATTTTCCTACGGCTGGCCATGCTTTCCACCTGGCTACCCCTACCCCGGTCAACAGCCCTGCAATATCACAGTCGTTCTACTAAAGAGCAGAGATGTGGACAATTTCAATTTAATCTCTCTCAGTGGAAAGAAACTCCTGCAGAGTAAACTCAGTGAGAAGATGCTTCTTTCCTCTGAATGACGTTGTAATATTGTAACATTTACAACAGACCGACTGAAGCAGCCTCCAATTTCATTTTTTACTTTAGTTTCTTTAGTAAATATTTTCTTAACTCCATTTCTTGAACTGCATTGTTGGTTAAGGGCTTGTAAGTAAGCATTTCACAGTAAGGTCTAAACCTGTTGTATTCAGCGCATGTGACAAATAAAATTTGATTTGTGAGGGCATTTCAGTTTTTCCCCTAAATGCATTTAGCAGCAGTGCTCCGCCGGGGAAGAACCCCCCCAGAACACATTCCCCCCAGCAACTCTGCCACCGCTGCTGAAAAGAATTCTAGGGGAAACACCGCATTTCATTTATAAATCTCATTCTCTCAGTGGAACTAGGAGCTTAATTCAATTCATGAATGTGTATGGTGAACTGACACCAACTCTGCAATAACTAATAGAATAAAATAAGGAAAATCCAAATATTATAAGTTTTTGCTCAAAATTTCTCATTTACCCAGAGTAGATGTCACCAGTCAAATAAGCTTGCCAGTTAGACCTAATGAATGATATCGTTGCCTGTCTCCATTACCTGAAGTAAGGAATACACACACACATGAAAGAAAAGCGAGTGGAGTTAAGGACAAGAATGAAGATGAGAGGAGAAAGTTAGAGACAAATTGAAAGCTAGAGACAGATAGCATACAGGTCCTACACACACACACACACACACACACAAACACGACTCCAAACAGAGACAGATGAGATGACACAACCAGGGCTCAAAACTACTTTTAACTGGTTGCTAGGGCAGCAGTGATTTTTTTTTAGCTGGTCACGTTAGTTATTGGTTCACAATTTGCTTGTAAATAAAGTATTTATTCAAACAGCAATGGATATGCAGACCAGGTACTCAAAAAGTTAGGTTCGAAGTCGTGGTTGAATCTTTGCGATGCCCAATTCAGTCATCAGGCACTGTTTGAATGGACATTTCTAAAGGCTTTCCCAAAACACCTTCCCAATTAAATGTTGACCTAAACGTAAGCCTACCTGACAGAATGATATCATGATGATTTGTATCAATTGGGGGACATTTGTTTTGCAATCTCATGTAGCCTACACTGTACAGTACAAAAACACTGCTAGCCAAACAATGGTCTCTTGCAAGGCGTGCAATTTAATTAAAGGGTAACTACACCCTCTAAGATTTTTTGATTGTTCCCAGTCCTCAAAAGTGGTCTCCTGATGTGGTTTAAGCATTGTTGTGGACTTAGAACATCCATTTTCTTTTTTCTTTTTTTGTGAGTGATAACCTAAAAACCTAAAAAACAACTGTAGAGTGTCTGTTCAAAATAAAATTGCTAACAATAACAGCCTTAATGACATTTGCGCAAACAATCAAATGTAAATATGATATTCTCAAGTTAAAATGAAATTGTGTATGGAGGGTAAGTATTATAGGCTACTTGGTCAGCATGCAAATTAATAATAGGCTACTTGGTTAGCATGCAAATTACAGATAATATTTAAATGATGCGCATCAGCCACTTTCCCAGGCCAGTAGCTTTCAGCTGGCACTGGCCCAGTGTGCCACTAACAAATTTACCCAAATGTCAAGCCCTGCAAGGGCATGCTAATTTAAAGATGGCTAGTCATTATTAGCCTGGTTCTATGTGGAATGCAGGTACATTATGGGACACAGGTCATTATCTGGGACACTGTAAAGTCCATGGAGAATAAGAGCACCTCCTCCCAGCTGCCCACTGCACTGAGGCTATAAAAAACTGTCAACTAATAAATCCACGATAATTGAGAATTTCAATAAGCATTTTCCTACGGCTGGCCATGCTTTCCACCTGGCTACCCCTACCCCGGTCAACAGCCCTGCATCCCCACAGAAACTTTCCCAAGCCTCCCCATTTCTCCTTCACCCAAATACAGATAGCAGATGTTCTGAAAGAGCTGCAAAATCTGGACCCCTACAAATCAGACGAGCTAGACAATCTGGACCCTCTTTCTGAAATGATCCACCGCAATTGTTGCAACCCCTATCACTAGCCTGTTCAACCTCTCTTTGGTATCGTCTGAGATCCCCAAAGATTGGAAAGCTGCCGCGGTCATCCCCCTCTTCAAAGGGGGAGACACTCTAGACCCAAACTGTTACAGACCTATATCTATTCTACCCTGCCTTTCTAAGGTATTCGAAAGCCAAGTTAACAAACAAATCACCGACCATTTCGAATCCCACCGTACCTTCCCCGCTATGCAATCTGGTTCCCGAGCTGGTCATGGGTGCACCTCAGCCACGCTCAAGGTCCTAAACGATATCATAACCGCCATTGATAAGAGACCATACTGTATTCATCGACCTGGCCAAGGCTTTCGACTCTGTCAATCATCGCATTCTTATCGGCAGACTCAACAACCTTGGTTTCTCAAATGACTGCCTCACCAACTACTTCTCAGACAGAGTTCAGTGTGTCAAATTGGAGAGCCTGTTGTCCGAACCTCTGGCAGTCTCTATGGAGGTGCCACAGGGTTCAATTCTCGGGCCGACTCTTTTCTCTGTATACATCAATGATATCGCTCTTGCTGCTGGTAATTCTCTGATCCACCTCCACGCAGACGACACCGTTCTGTATACTTCTGGCCCTTCTTTGGACACTGTGTTAACTAACCTCCAGACGAGATTCAATGCCATACAACTCTCCTTCTGTGGCCTCCAACTGCTCTTAAATGCAAGTAAAACTAAATGCATGCTCTGCAACCGATCGCTGCCCGCACCTGCCCGCCCATCCAGCATCACTACTCTGGACGGTTCTGAATTAGAATATGTGGACAACTACAAATACCTAAGTGTCTGGTTAGACTGTAAACGCTCGTTTTTTTTCTTCTATCCTTTGCACCCCAGTGTCTCTATTTGCACATTCATCTTCTGTACATCTATCACTCCAGTGTTTAATTGCTAAATTGTAATTATTTCCCCACTATGGCCTATTTATTGCCTTACCTTCCTTATCTTACCTCATTTGCACACACTGTATATAGACTTTTCTATTGTGTTATTGACTGTATGTTTTCTTATTCCATGTGTAACTCTGTGTTGTTGTTTGTGTTGCACTGCTTTGCTTTATCTTGGCCAGGTCACAGTTGTAAGTGAGAACTTGTTCTCAACTAGCCTACCTGGTTAAATAAAACAAAAAAATATATATATTGAGCATTTAATACCTGAAGAATTGGTGCGTTGGACGCAACAGTGTCACCAGTGGAAAAAGTCTTAAGCCCTGCACACTAACATACCCCTCTCTCCTTCCAGTCTGAGAAGAGCTCATTGAGGGCGCTGGGCTCCAGGCAGGCCCCGGAGAGAGTGTGTGCGCCGATCTGAGAGGCCTTCTCCACCAGGCAGACACGCAGCTCCTTCTCCTGCTCATTGGCCAGCTGCTTTAGCCGGATGGCTGCCGACAGCCCTGCGGGACCCCCGCCCACTATCACCACATCAGCCTCGTCGGCAAACCGCTCCATCTCCACACCTGGACAGAGACAAAACACCACACACAAATAGGTGTGTCACCAACTGGGTTTGGAACTGTGTTAGCTCACTGAGCTACATCGACAGTCATTAGCTTGGGAGAGTTCACACAAGTCTTCAGGTCTCGGGCAAGGTTACACAAGCCTCTGTAAGACAAACTGGAATGAATAGCAGTATGTAGTACTATCTAATGTCAAAAGTGGAAATGTGTAGCGCTGACATCAGAGTTACAATAACTTAACTTACAAATAGTATACAGTGATAACAATAACTTACAATAGTATACACTGAAGGACAAATGTTTGTTTTAGGAAGACATAAGCCTAATATATTCCCCAGTCACTCACATATCAGATTATTTAAAAGTTAACATGTGATTAGGTGAGAAAAACAAAGGTGTTTGGGTGTTGCATAATGCAATACATTCCATTTCAGACAGTGTGCCATAGATGAGGTGAACCATAGATGAGGAGGATTACCCCCATACAGGTCTTTGGCCCTGGGGCAGATTGTGTAATGTGATGTTATGTACCTTCACGTAGCTGGTCTTTGCCCCTGGGGCAGATTGTGTAGTGTGATGTTATGTACCTTCACGTAGCTGGTCTTTGTCCCTGGGGCAGAATGTGCAGTGTGATGTTATGTACCTTCCCATCATGGGTCTTTGTCCCTGGGGCAGAATGTGCAGTGTGATGTTATGTACCTTCCCATCGTGGGTCTTTGTCCCTGGGGCAGATTGTGTAGTGTGATGTTATGCGAGGCGTTACTGCGGACGAGCATTTCCATCTCCATGTGTAGAGCTGTGGAGGTGCATGATCTGCTTTCACTGTTTTCAACGCTTTTATACACCTCTGGGCTGCAAAGAACAAGGCAGATCCTTTCAGTGCTGACTGGGACTGGCAAGGAAGCTGATTAAGTTAGATCGTACTTTACACAAGTTATCTTATGCACTGTACTAACAATCACAGTCAAAAGTACACTCATGGTGGCCTGGGCAACTCATGTCACTGGTTATGATGGATCACACAACTGAAGGAGAAGTAAAAAATTATCATGAAGTCATCATGTGAGTGTTTATTGGGCTATACAGCAGAACTGTATAATACACCGCAACTGAATGTGTCACTATTATTCTTCCTAGCAGCTTGTGATATATTTGTATGGGCATGTGCATTTGTCAATAGGCACTCTCTTTTCTGAGATTGTCAGCAGAGTACTGGTAAGATAAGTTATCACATATAGTAATAACAAATCAGTACGAAAGAAAAAAAAAAGACCTAGCCTTCTACATGATCCTCAACAGACTCTTCGTCAATCATCTCTCTGACCACCTTCCTCTGATCAAGCCATAAACTGTCCCTCTGAATCTTTGGAGGATCCATGCCCTCAAAGTCTTGGCCTCTCTCTATTGGTTACAATAACTGTAGCAAGCTACAAAGTTAGCTAGCTAGCCAGCCAAGTTACTTTCAAAAGTGCATATATTTATATTATTATAAGAGTGGTTTCAAAACACACAATGTAAGAGGAAACGTAGCTACCAATTTATTTTTGTTATACACATACTAAAATAACATTCTGACCCATATTCTGACCCAAGGACAGTCGTTCATGTGCACATCTGATTTCAACTTTGCCCTACATTTGGTTTAGCTAGTTAGCTACAGTGCCAGAGTGGAGATAGCTAACGTTAACTAGCTAGCGTTAAAATATTTCAAAGCTAATGTCACCCATCTTACTATGAAAATCTCAGTGCATGCCACTCTCAAATTATAGCTAGGTAGTTTCGATAACTATCATTGACAAGTTAGGGGGACCAATATGTGTCATAAGGCAAGAGAGAGAACATGGAAATTGACACGACGTGTGCATAGCTAGCTAACTTACCTTGAATTGAATATCTGCTAGCTGGAAACATCGTATGAATTAACATTAGTCAGCTAGTACTAGCTAGCTCACCAGTTAGCAGCGGTAGTCTTTGGGTACATACGAAGTGCTCTCGCAGCTCAGCTACCCCAATGATCGTGCAAGTCTGACTGGACCACAAATCTCTTCCAGAGACACGTTATAAAATTCGTCTCATAACACATACATAACATACAGTTGAAATGATCAGTAACTGCGCAGAAGCTGCAATGTTCTGGCACGTTCACGTGAGTGAAAAGAGGCGGTACCTGCGTAAATGTAGATCTCACACTGACTGGATTGACTCAGAGACATGTACACTGTAAGTAATATCCGTTTCATAATCAAATCAAATTGTATTAGCCACATGCACCGAATACAACAGGTGTCGACCTTACAGTGAAATGCTTACTTACAAGCCCCTAACTAACAGTGCAGTTTCAAAAATTACTCATAAGAATAAGAGATAAAAATAACAAGTAATTAAAAAAAAAATATATATATATATATATATATATACAGGGGGGTGCCAGTACAGAGTCAATGTGCGGGGGCACTGGCTAGTTGAGGTAGTATCTTCATGTAGGTAGAGTTAATTAAAGTTACTATGTATAGATGACAACAGAGAGTGGCAGTGGTGTGGGGAGGGGGGGGGGGGACAATGTGAATAGTCTGAGTGGCCATTTGACTAGATGTTCAGGAGTCTTATGGCTTGGGGGAAGAAGCTGTTTATAGAAGCCTCTTGGACCTAGACTTGGCGCTCCGGTACCGCTTTCCATGTAGTAGCAGAGAGAACAGTCTATGACTAGGATGGCTGGAGTCTTTGACAATTTTTAAGGCCTTCCTCTGACACCGCCTGGTATAGAGGTCCTGGATTGCAGGAATCTTGGCCCCAGTGATGTACTGGGCCGTTCGCACTACCCTCTGTAGTGCCTTGCGTTCGGAGCCCAAACAGTTGCCATACCAGGCAGCTCTCGATGGTGCAGCTGTAGAACCTTTTGTGGATCTGAGAACCCTTGCCAAATCTTTTCAGTCTCCTGAGGGGGAATAGGTTTTGTCGTGCCTGCATCACGACTGTCATAGTGTGCTTGGACCATGTTATTTTGTTGGTGATCTTGAAGCTTGAAGCTCTCAACCTGCTCCATTGCAGCACTGTTTATGAGAATGGGGGCATGCTCGGTCCTCTTTTTCCTGTAGTCCTTAATCATCTCCTTTGTCAAGATCACTTTGAGGGAGAGGTTGTTGTCCTGGCACCACACAGACAGGTCTCTGACTTCCTCACTATAGGCTGTCTCGTTGTTGTCGGTGATCAGGCCTACCACTGTTGTGTCATCTGCAAATGTAATGCAAGTTTCTTTGTTTTTACTCTTCTAGAAGCCAAATAGGATAAAATAACAATACATCTGTAAAATATTAAAATGATCAAGTTACATCTAGAAAGCAAACAAATCATGCATATATGTTTTTATTTCCAAGGTTGATGCTGTGCAAATCTTAAAAACATCTTATGTAAACAACAGTGTCTTGAAACCACCACCAGGGTCAAATGCACGAGACACATAACTCTCCACTAAAAACACATTCAGTAGTAGTGACATAATGTAGGCTACAAAGCCAGCGCTCACTTCCAAACTATAGATTACATCACTTTTGCAGTTCTCCTTGTCCTTCCATTATTGAAGTCTGAGCACATATGGGTTTATCATATGAAAGCAAGTTTCAATTCAGCAGATAAGCCTTTGTAAATATTTTGGTGACCATGTCATTCAGTTCATGAAAAATAGCAAGAATCAAACAATATATCCACAAAATAATATCCACAAAATCATTGAATATAAAATATTTTAAGACCAATCAAAACTTTTTGGCTCTTGATTTTATTAAATACGATTACAACAAATAAAATAACAAATGATAACACACATATTGTAATGTGTGGGAGTGACTGAGTGCAAATAATGTTATGATTACTTCCTTACAAAGGAATGGCACATTACCACTGTTATCAGCAACTGTAAATTGAGACCTTTGAACAAACATTCTATCATGCCTTTAAGAAAATGCCTCCTGCGGTCATCAAATCAAAATAAAATAAAATTTTATTTGTCATATACACATATTTAGCAGATGCCATTGCATCTGTTGTTCCTAACTCCAACAGCGCAGTAGTGTCTAATAATTCACAACAATACACACAAATCTAAAAGTAAAATAATGGATTTAAGAAATATACAAATATTAGGACGAGCAATGTCGGAGTAGCATCGACTAGAATACAATAGAATACACTATATACATATGAAATGAGTAAAACGGTATGTAAACATTATTAAAGTGACTAGTGTTCCATTATTAAAGTGACCAGTGATTCCATGTCTACGTACATAGAGCAGCAGCCTCTAAGGTGCAGAGTTGAGTAACTGGGTGGTAGCCAGCTAATGATGGCTATTTAGCAGTCTGATGGCCTTGAGAGAGAAGCTGTTTTTCAGTCTCTCGGTCCCAGCATTGATGCACCTGTACTGTCCTCGCCTTCTGGATGATAGCTGGCCATCAAAGATGGACGCAAACCCAAGATTGACTGCTCTTGAAACATGACATACTTTATCTTTGTGTTGCAATAGCAAATGCCATGAACAAGTCACCTCTGCTGTCTGCATAGCCTGCCTGTACATTAAATAAACAACATGAATCTGTCAGCAGTTCACTGCTCCTCTCAGAGATGATGTCATAATTATTTCAAAGACAAAATGAAAACCATTCAAACATACAGTACCAGTCAAAGGTTTGGACACACCTACTCACTTAAAATCAGATACCACCTGGTGCTTCTCCCCTGACAAATAGATGTCTGATTCAGTAGCATCAGTTGCCCTCTTTGTGAAGAAGCAAACATGAGTCACTGAGCCACTTTGTATCATGGACCATTACAGTAGTGAATTCCTGTGCAGCTTGTTGCTTGCTCTTTGCATGCACATACAGTACCAGTCAAAGGTTTGGACACACCTACTCATTCAAGGGTTTTTCTTTATTTTTACTATTTTCTACTTTGCAGAATAATAGTGAAGATATCGGAAATATGAAATAACACATATGGAACCATGTAGTAATGAAAAAAGTGTTAAACAAATCAAAATATACTTTATATTACAGTAGCCACCCTTTGCCTTGATGACAGCTTTGCATACTCTAGGTATTCTCTCAACTAGCTTCACCTGGAATGATTTTCCAACAGTCTTGAAGGAGTTCCCACATATGCTGAGCACTTGTTGGCTGCTTTTCCTTCACTCTGCGGTCCGACTCATCCCAAACCGTCTCCATTTGGTTGAGATCGGGGGGTTGTGGAGGCCAGGTCATCTGATGCCGCACTCCATCACTCTCCTTCTTGGTCAAATAGCCCTTATACAGCCTGGAGGAATTAGGTCATTGTCCTGTTGAAAAACAAATTATAGTCTCACTAAGCACAACCCAGATGGGATGGCATAAGTGTTCCTTGAATTCTAAATAAATCACTGACAGTGTCACCAGCAAAGCACCCCCACACCTCCATGCTTCAAGGTGGGAACTACACATGCGGAGATTATCCGTTAACCTATGCTGCGTCTCAAAAAGACAGCGTTTGGAACCAAAAATCTCAAATTTGGACTCATCAGACCAAAGGACAGATTTCCACCAGTCTAATGTCCATTGCTCATGTTTCTTGGCCCAAGCAAGTGTCTTCTTATTGGTGTCCTTTTGTAGTGGTTTCTTTGCAGCAATTTGATCATGAAGGCCTGATTCATGCAGTATCCTCTGAATAGTTGATGTTGAGATGTGTTACTTGAACTCCGTGAGGAATATATTTGGGATGCAATTTCTAAGGCTGGTAACTCTAATGAACTTATCCTCTGCAGCAGTAGTAACTCTGGGTCTTCATTTCCTGTGGCAGTCCTCATGAGAACCAGTTTCATCATAGCGCTTTATGGTTTTTGTGACAGCATTTGAACTTTCAAAGTTTTCCAGATTGACTGACCTTCATGTCTTAAAGTGATGGACTGTCATTTCTCTTTGCTTATTTGAGCTGTTCTTGCCCTAATATGGACTTAACCCTATCTGTTAAAAGACCATCTTCTGTTTACCACCCCTGCCTTGTCACAACAACTGATTGGCTCAAACGCATTAAGAAAGAAATTAACAAGGAACACCTGTTAATTGAAATGTTTTCCAGGTGACTACCTCATGAAGATGGTCCAGAGAATGCCAAGAGTGTGAAAAGCTGTCATCAAGGCAAAGGGTGGTTACTTTGAAGAATTTAAAATGTATTTTGATTTGTTTAACACTTTTTGGTTACTACATGATTCCATTTGTGTTATTTCATAGTTGTGATGTCGTCACTATTATTCTACAATGTAGAACATAGTAGAAATAAAGAAAAAACCTGGAATGAGTAGGTGCGTCCAAACTTTTGACTGGTGCTATACATGACAAAACATCGCATTCCAGAACAGAGAATGGCAGTGATTGATTTATTATATACAATACTCTGTACATGAAGAGTGATGGACTTTACAGAAATGGATGCTTATGGGAATGATTGATGTTTTTTCTTATAACCATAAATCATAGAAGTGTGTCAATAATCACATGGAACTGAAAGCATGAACAAAGTCAAGGTCTAATCCTCAACAGAATAGAACGGTACATAGTCCAAAGTGTACCAATGAGCTCCTTTGATGTCTGTATAAATCACAGAGGAAAAATTTGATAAACTCTACAACAATCAACATGCTGTAAACATACCATTGCACATGAAACATCGGCATAAAAAAAAAAGACCTGTGTGGGAGTCAAGCCGCTCCTCCCTCTGCTGGGCAAATTGTTAAACCTGAAGGGCATTATTTGGGGTTTGTACTTTCCACAGGCAGTGGCTGAGACGTGCCTGATGTGCACGATATTGTGCAGGACATTTCCAAGGGATGTGTCAGGTTGTCGCCGGGCGAAGTCAGAGTCTGGCTGTTCTCTTGGAGTGGCCACATCTCCTGCAACGTCAATGAGGGGTGGTGGGCTGGGTGGCTGCTCATTAGTGGTCTCCTCTGCCTGTAGTTGGCCCACACCTGGAGGATGGTCTCTTTGAATGGCCGTGTGGTCAAGGTGTACAGGATGGGGTTGAGGGCACTGTTGATGGGCAGGATGAAGATCACCACCCAGGAGCTGATGGTTCCTATTTGGGAAGAAGATTACATTATTATCCATTTAATAATACATGAGCAACGGAAATGGATATTCTGCAATCACATTCTGCTCGGTAGACATACACAGAGCCTACATTCAGTCACGGATGGTAGAAAATGTGCCAAACTAAACTAGCCAGTCTGGCCAAATTTCACAAGGCACACATTTTTTACCTGAAAGTTACCCAGGCTAGTTGAAATTATGTTTTACAAGCCATGCTGGCTTGTGCCCTAAATCCTTGAGTTCCATTAATGTGTATAAAGTTCATGCATGGGAAGTAGGGTGAGGTGTGGTGGGGTTAAAGAGAAGAGAATGATGGTTCGAGGATGTTCTGTGATGCTGGTCCCATTTGTAAACATGCTTTTAGTACAACCACATATTTACATTTAGAGTACCCATCAGTCTGGAAGTGTGCTATTCAATTTACAACCAGAAAATAGGATTAATTATGGAACTAATCTGAATGATGTAATGTTACAAACTCCCTGCTGGAGACTCACAGCAAACCATCTCAGAGTCCTCTGAGACACAAACACTTACTTTCTAACCTTTGCAGTAGGCACCCCTCCCCACTGGAACCTAGCAGGCCAGGCTATGGTTTATAATGTCATAAACTGTCCTTTCACACCTAGGGCCTTGGCCACTGATTGGTTGACAGGGCAGTTGCTAGGGCAGTTGCTAGGGGGCCACACATCTGCTCCTCTTTCTGACTCTCCAGGTCACACACTTTTCAGTCTCTTTCAAGCCGTCACAGAGAAGGCAGCAAGTTCATCTCTGTCCTGCACAACAACTGGACTCGTTCATATCTCTGGACATGAGGCATACCTCAGGGCATGTGGGATTGCGTGCGTGTTTAAAGTTGTGTATTTGTGTATATTACTGCTAGTTGTTCAGCACTATATCAGCTTATATTTCTATAGTCCTTTATAATTTATTACTGCTTTATACTTTAAGATTCTGTATCTGTGCATTCTTGCCCTGGTGTGTTCATTCGGTATGTGTATATTCATTGCCTCTGTTTCTCCTATTACAGAACCACTACCATTCCACTACCTTTCTACATGTCCATTTCATTCCTGTGTGTGTCAATAAAGTAGCCGTGTGTGTAACTCTGAGGTTGCCTTTTTCCCCTCTGACAGGGGTAGGTGCTAGCAGGTCACAGATGGTCCCAAATGGAAAGTTGCTCTCTTTCATGCAAGTATAATATCTGTAAAAGAGACCAATTGAAATACTTATCTTTGATGTAAGATGGCACTGCACAGTAGCCTACATATTGTATGTTTTATAGCCTACAAATTTACCTTGTCTGTTTGATACAATGTTAGGGTTTCCAAATAAAATGTTTGAAATGATAAAAGTAGTCAGATTATGACAGTACTGAAACTCCTACCTGGAATCTCCACCTGCAACAGCGATAGAATCTTGAGGACAAAGATGGGTATCCAGCAAAGGGAGTCTGTGATGACGATGGAAAAGAACCTCTTGGCTATGGTCACCTCGTTCTTGATATGGTTACTATATTTAGTCGTCTGTGTCCCTGTCCTCTGGATGTTGTAGAACATACTCCCATAAGACAATACGATTATAAGGAACGCTACCAGGTTCAGGCCTGTAGAGGAAATAACATTCATTGTGAGCTCCTTGTACTCATACAAAGTAAAATTCTTAAAATACTTAAACTTTCAGAACAATTCAAACAATTACAGTTAGCAGATAATTAAAAAATACAAACAATATTTACCTGGCTTAAAGAGAAGGAATATACTATATATTGTTTACAGGAAACTCATTCAACAATTTTAGAGGAAGTTGTGTGAAAAAAGGACTGGGTGGGGTTGAAATACTTCTCCCGTGGGCAAAGAAAAACTAAAAAGGGTTGATGATATTAATTAAGTCATTTTGATCTGAATGTAGAAATTGTCCAAACAGATCTGCAAGGTAGATGGACGATTTTAAATATGTTATTGGACCATAAACAGATATGGCTCATTAATCTTTACGGAACAAATAATGATCCACGTGTCTTTGAAAATATATATAATAAATGATCAACCCTACAAGCAATACAATACTATTATTATGTTGGGAGATTATAATACCTCTAAGGAAATCACACTACAAACTATCACCTTCATGGAAATCCCAAATGTCATGTATATATTGGACGTAGTGGATATATGGACCTATATCCTGACCTAGTGAGATATACAAAGCCAAAGCTCAATCAAGCTAGTGGTCCTGACTACTTTTCTTGTGTCATTCTTGTTGGCACCAAACATTTTAAAAGTGTTGATAGCGGACAGAATGCGGTTGGAACGTCAGATAATTGGCATATACATTACTCTTAGTGAATTTTCACAGGGGTGAGGATATTGGAAACTTAATCAAAGCCTATTGGATGATAACTTGTATTTAACTATGACAGAGGAATTTTAACTGAATTTCTGACATAACATAGGTACAGAAGATCCCATTATTGTATGGGACACTTTTAAATGTGCCTTTAGAGGCCACACAATTCAGTACTCATCTATAAAACAAAAGCAATTTAGGTTAAAAAAAAAGGAGTCAAGTTTAACAAATGATGTAGAAGGTCTAACAGAACAGATACAGTCAATAGCAATACAAACTACCATAAAGGCTCAGAATAAGTCAGAGGAAAAACTAAAATAAATGGAGGAACTAATTCAAGGTGAAGTGTAATGTATTATAAAAATCAAGCACACTGGATGGAATATGGGGAAAAAGGCAGCAACTTAAAAAAATAAGAAAATCAACATAGAAATGCTAACAAAAATAATTCTGAAACTTGTTACAAATGATGGAGTCACCAAATTATATTTTGAAAGAGGAAACAAAGTCCTTTAGCATATGTTTTCATTTCAGTCTCCTCCATCTCCTCTAACCGAAGCAAACTGTATGGATTTTTAAAATTAACAGCTGTACAGAAAGACTCATGTGAAGGCAAAAAGTCCGGGAAAACTCCAGGGCTGGATGGCATACCAGTTAAGGTATACCAAACGTTCTTTTTTATATACTCAGAGAACTGTTATTAGCATGTTTTAACCACTCCTATGTGAATGGTAGATAATCAGACCTTCTTGTTGAGTGTCCGATATCATTATTACGGAATAGGATACAAGTGGTAAATATAAACATGCTGTACATTTAAAAATATTGGAGGCCCCTTACACTGTTGTGATGCAAGAATATATAGCACAAGAATTAAAGTATTGTCAGATATTATTCATTCTAATCAGACAGGTTTTTTACATGGACGATGCATTGGAGATAATATAAGACAAATACTGGACAATAGAATAGTATGAAAAATCTGGGAAACAAGGCCTGCTATTCATAGCTGACTTTGAAGAGGCTTTTGATAAAGTACGACTGGAGTTTATATATAAATGCCTGGAACTTTTATTTAATAAAGGTTAAATAAAAACAATTCAGAATTTATTTTAAAATGGGTGATGTAGAGTAGTCCTAGGTAACCCTAGGTATAAAATAGAAAGTATTGACTACTTCTTAGAAAGTTTTAAACTGTCAAGAGGAGTAAAACAAGGTTGTCCACTATCAGCATATCTATTTATTATGGCCATCGAAATGTTAGCTATTAAAATCAAGATCCAACAATACAGCCGGGTGCATGCATGCTGACACAGTCGCCAGGTGTTTCCTCCGACACATTGGTGTGGCTAGCTTCCGGCTTAAGCAGGCATTGTGTCAAGAAACAATGCGGCTTGGTTGGGTCGTGTTTCGGAGGACGCACGGCTCTCAACCGTCGACTCTCCCGAGACAAGACTAACTACCAATTGGATACGACAAAATCGGAGAGAAAAATAGGTGCTTTTTTTATATTATTATTTTTTAAAATTAAAACATAGGTGTCATTGTACACTGATGATTCATGTTCTTTTAAATACACAATTTGGATCCCTCCAGCCTCAGAGAATCTAGATACTTCTTCTAACCTCCCTGGAGGTTACAACCAAATTATGATAAAATGTACTATATTACATTTTTGATCACTAAAAAAATGCAACTTTTACATTACCGTGTAGTTGTCAGAAAGCGAGTGTAGCTGGTGCATGAAGTCAGGTGCAGGAGAGCAGAATGAGTGAGCAACGTACTTTGCTCAGAAAATAGCGGCACAAGGTAAAGCAATACACTTGACCAATAACCAACGGTAAATATTACGCATGGGTGAACACAGCACCCGTCGAAAAACCAGCCATCATAAACCGAACTGAACATAAAAATAATCACGCACAACAAACATGAGGGAAACAGAGGGTTAAATACCTGAACATGTAATTGGATAATGACAACCAGGTGTGTAGAAAATAGATACAAAACCAATGGAAAATGAAAGATGGATCAGCGATGGCTAGAAGACCGTTGACGTCGACCGCCGAACGCCGCCCGAACAAGGAGAGGGACCGACCTCGGAGGTAGTCGTGACAGTAGTTTACCAATAAAATGGTCTGATGTTGATGTGGACATACTCGGTATACATATCCCGAAAGAAGTAAATGATCTCACTCGAATAAATGTTTATAGAAAGTTAGCAAAAAATCGATAAGAACTTGCTACCATGGAAAGGAAAATACCTGTCTATTTGTGGAAAAATCACCCTGATTAACTCTTTAGTCATATCCCAGTTTACCTATTTGCTTATGGTCTTGCCTACACATAGCGAACAGTTATTTAAATTATATCAGACAAACAATATTCCATTTTATTAGGAACTGCAAGCCAGACAAAATTAAACGGGCCTATTTATGTAATGAATATGAATTTGTGGGGTAAGAAATTATTAAATATTAAAGCATTAGACGTCTCACTAAAGGCTTCAGTCATACAAAAGTTATACTTAAATCCGAACTGGTTCTCATGCAAATTAATAACCTCGCACTTTCAGTTATTTCAAAAGCAAATAATCTCCCAAATATCGCAATTTTTAAAACACGCCATAGAAAGTTGGTTGCAATTTCAATTTCATCCACCAGAAAAAAAAACAGCACAAATAATACAACAAATATTGTGGTTAAACTCAAATATACTAATAGTTACATAAACATAATTTTGGGATTCAATAAAAATGTATAATCTTTGTAAATGCATGGAGTTATGTCATATGGAAATGTCTGCTCTACCCGAAATTACAACCAACTAATTACAGCAAAAAATGGAAGAGGAAAGTCGAAGGGGAAAAATAGGGAACTGGTCTGTCAGCCCTGCATTAAAGATAATAATTGGTTAAAGAAAATTATGAAAAATAAAAAAGTATACCAGTTTCATTTAATCACCAAAAATGAACAGCTGTGCCATGTAGATTGTAAAATAGTTGGAAAGAGACTTGAGGTACGGATTCCATGGCACATGGTTTATGAACTGATACGCAAAACGACGCCAGATTCAAAACTTTAATTATTACACAAAAATCTTGCAACCAATAAAATGTTATATATATACGGGCGATACAACCTTCCCAGCTCTGCAGATTTTGCTGCAAAGAGACAGAATCATTAGATCATTTGTTTTGGTACTGTCCATATGTAGCTTGTTTTTGGTCACAGGTCCAGGAATGGCTGAAGAATTGCAACATTTACCTGGAGGTAACTCTGCAGAGGGCACTACTGGGTGATCTGAAAGTCATAGTCAATCGATCAATAATATAATAAATACTTTCAGGAATTTTTTTTTTTTTAATTTACAATCTGTAGAAATTATGAGAATAGAAAGGTTCAGTACTTTTGTGAAACATCACAGCACAAGAGATAAATGGGAGGGGTTGAATGAAGGATGGGAAAAATAACAACTAATAACAACAAGATAACTAATGTAAAACATACTGTGTCCGTAAAACGGATATAGGTTCAGAACTTTTGTGAAATAAATAGATGGGAGAGGTTGAGGTTAGAGGAAGGACAGGAGTAAAAATAAACAAAATAGAACAACTGTAAAATAGACTGTCCATAAAATGTATATAGTATATCAGTTGGAAGAAGAAGCCAAAGCGTTTTTGTTCACTAGTTTACTACATTTATGGGAGGGGTGGTAGGGTTAGAAAGTAATAAAGAACAATATATTTAAAAAAAAATGATGTGTATATATATAGTTGAAGTTGGAAGTTTACATATGCCTTAGCCAATTTGAACTCAGTTTTTCACAATTCCTGACATTCAATACTTGTAAAAAAAAAAAAAGGATCACCACTTTATTTTAAGAATGTGAAATGTCAGAATAATAGTAGAGAGAATGATTTATTTCAGCTTTTTTCTTTTCCATCACATTCCCAGAGGGTCAGAAGTTTACATACACTC
Source organism: Oncorhynchus clarkii lewisi (assembly GCF_045791955.1). Classification (NCBI taxonomy): domain Eukaryota; kingdom Metazoa; phylum Chordata; class Actinopteri; order Salmoniformes; family Salmonidae; genus Oncorhynchus; species Oncorhynchus clarkii. The sequence goes on along the minus strand of NC_092160.1, from coordinate 17,660,988 downwards.
AATTAGTATTTGGTAGCATTGCCTTTAAATTGTTTAACTTGGGACAAACATTTTGGGTAGCCTTCCACAAGCTTCCCACAATAAGTTAGGTGAATTTTCCTTAAGCTATTTTGCCACAACTTTGGAAGTATGCTTGGGTTCATTGTCCATTTGGAAGACCTATTTGTGACCAAGCTTTAACTTCCTGACTGATGTCTTGAGATGTTGCTTCAATATATCCACATAATTTTCCTCCCTCATGATGCCATCTATTTTTTGTAGTGCACCAGTCCCTCCTGCAGCAAAGCACCCCCACAACACGATGCTGCCACCCCCGTGCTTCACGGTTGGGATGGTGTTCTTCGGCTTGCAAGCCTCCCCCTTTTTCCTCCAAACATAACGATGGTCATTACGGCCAAACAGTTCTATTTTTGTTTCATCAGACAAGAGAGTACTTTCCAAAAAGTACGATCTTTGTCCCCATATGCAGTTGTAAACCGTAGTCTAGCTTTTTTTATTACAGTTTTGGAGCAGTGGCTTCTTCCTTGCTGAGAGCATTTTAGATTATGTCGATATAGGACTCGTTTTACTGTGGATATAGATACTTTTGTACCTGTTTCCTCCAGCATCTTCACAAGGTCCTTTGCTGTTGTTCTGGGACTGATTTGCACTTTTAGCACCAAAGTACGTTCATCTCTAGGAGACAGAACACGTCTCCTTCCTGAGTGGTATGACGGCTGCGTGGTCCCATGGTGTTTATATTTGCATACTATTGTTTGTACAGATGAACATGGTACCTTCAGGCATTTGGAAATTGCTCCCAAGGATGAACCAGACTTGTGGAGGTCTACAATTTGTTTTCTGAGGTCTTGGCTGATTCCTTTTTATTTTTATGTCAAGCAAAGAGGCACTGAGCTTGAAGGTTGGCCTTGAAATGCATCGACAGGTACACCTCCAATTGACTCAAATGATGTCATTTAGCCTATCAGAAGCTTCTAAAGTCATGACATCATTTTCTGGAATTTTCAATGCTGATTTAAGGCACATTCGACTTAGTGTATGTAAACTTCTGATCCACTGGAATTGTGATACAGTGAGTTATAAGTTAAATAATCTTTCTGTAAACAGTTGTTGGAAAATGTATTTATGTCATGCGCAAAGTAGATGTCCTAACCGACTTGCCAAAACCATAGTTTGTTAACAAGAAATGTGTGGAAATGGTTGAAAAACATGTATGTATGTATGTATGTATGTAGGTATGTATGTATGTACGTACATATGTATGTGTATATATGTGTATGTATGTACAGTCGTGGCCAAAAGTTTTGAGAATGGCACAAATAATAATTTTCACAAAGTCTGCTGCCTCAGTTTGTATGATGGCAATTTGAATATACTCCAGAATGCTATGAAGAGTGATCAGATGAATTGCAATTAATTGCAAAGTCCCTCTTTGCCTTGCAAATGAACTGAATCCCCCCCAAAACATTTCCACTGCATTTCAGCCCTGCCAGAAAAGTACCAGCTGACATCATGTCAGTGATTCTCTCTTTAACACAGGTGTGAGTGTTGACGAGGACAAGGCTGGAGATCACTCTGTCATGGTGATTGAGTTCGAATAACAGACTGGAAGCTTCAAAAGGAGGGTGGTGCTTGGAATCATTGTTCTTCTATCAAACATGGTTACCTGCAAGGAAACACGTGCTGTCATCATTGCTTTGCACAAAAGGGCTTCACAGGCAAGGATATTGCTGCCAGTAAGATTGCACCTAAATCAACCATTTATCGGATCATCAAGAACTTCAAGGAGAGTTGTTGTGAAGACGGCTTCACGGCGCTCAAGAAAGTCCAGCAAGCGCCAGGACCGTCTCCTAAAGTTGATTCAGGATCGGGGCACCACCAGTACAGAGCTTGCTCAGGAATGGCAGCAGGCAGTTGTGAGTGCATCTGCACGCACAGTGAGGAGACTTTTGGAGGATGGCCTGGTGTCAAGAAGGGCAAACAAAGAAGCCACTTATCTCCTGGAAACACATCAGTGACAGACTGATATTCTGCAAAAGGTACAGGGATTGGACTGTTGAGGACTGGGGTAAAGTCATTTTCTCTGATGAATCCCCTGTTTGGGACATCCGTAAAAAAGCTTGTCCGGAGAAGACAAGGTGAGCGCTACCATCAGTCCTGTGTCATGCCAACAGTAAAGCATCCTGAGACCATTCATGTGTGGGGTTGCTTCTCAGCCAAGGGAGTGGGCTCACTCACAATTGTGCCTAAGAACACAGCCATGAATAAAGAATGGTACCAACACATCCTCCGAGAGCAACTTCTCCCAATCATCCAGGAAAAGTTTGGTGATGAACAATGCCTTTTCCAGCATGATGGAGCACCTTGCCATAAGGCAAACATGATAACTAAGTGGCTCGGGGAACAAAACATTGATATTTTGTGTCCATGGCCAGGAAACTCCCCAGACCATAATCCCATTGAAAACTCGTGGTCAATCCTCAAGAGGCGGGCGGACAAACAAAAACCCACAAATTCTGACAAACTCCAAGAATTGAGTATGCAAGAATAGGGCTGCCATCATGTTAATTGACAGCATGCCAGGGCGGATTGCGGAGGTCTTGAAAAAGAAGGGTCAACCCTGCAAATATTGACTCTTTGCATCAACTTCATGTAATTGTCAATAAAAAGCCTTTGACACTTATGAAATACTTTTAATTATACTTCAGTATTACATAGTTACATCTGACAAAAATATCTAAAGACACTGAAACAGCAAACTTTGTGGAAATTAATATTTGTGTCCAGTACAAGTCAAAAGTCAAAAGTTTGGACACACCTACTCATTCATGAATTATTCTATATTTTTACTATTTTCTACATTGTAGAATTTTAGCAAAGACATCAAAATGATGAAATAACACATATGGAATTACGTAGTAACCGAAAAAGTGTTAAACAAATCAAAATATTTTTTTATCTGATATTCTTCAAAGTATCCACCCTTTGCCCTGATAGTAATTCAAAATAGTAAAAATAAAGAAAAACCCTTGAATGAGTAGGTGTGTCACGCCCTTACCTTAGAGATCCTTATTATTCTCTATGCTTGGTTAGGTCAGGGTGTGACTCGGGTGGGAAAGTCTATGTTTTCGATTTCTTTGTTTTTGTTCCCAATCAGAGGCAGCTGTCTATCGTTGTCTCTGATTGGGGATCATATATAAGTTGTCATTTTCCTTTTGTGTTTTGTGGGATCTTGTTTTCTGTCTTGTGTCTGTGCCTGACAGAACTGTGAGCTTTCGTTTTCACTTTTGTTATTTTGTTTGAGGTTTAAAAAAAAATAAAAAAATAATTAATACTTTCCACGCTGCGCTTTGGTCCACTCCTTTCGACGAGAGCCGTTTCAGGAATGTTTATATTTGCAAAAAATATATATGGGGGATTGGAAGTGATGCAGACAATTACATCGGTGGATGCTACAATCTATCTGACATATTAAAGCTGATCTACCCCCTACATTTAAAAAATAAATAAATAAAACAATTATTACAGTTCGACACACATGGGACAAAGGCCTGTGTGACAACTTTCATGAGCCAAAATCAATTTGTTTTAGGGGCCCAATGTGGTACTGCCTTTGTAACAGATAACGAGATACATTATAGAAAAGCACATATATAGAAACCTTCAGTGATTATGGAAATATGTCTTCTGCTCTCAACCCCATGAGAGTATGTACCCCTCATTGAGAGGCTGAAAGCGCAACAGTACCACCCACAGTGCAGCAACCCTAGAGCAATTCGCTCAAGGGAACAATGGATGTAAACATGGTAGTTGGGATTCTTACAACAGAAATCTTCTTGTTGCCAGTTCATTTACCAGACTTGGGATTTGAACCAGGTAGCAACCCTCTGGCTACTAGCATGCCTCTTTAAGCTCTGGGCTAATAAGTGAGCCTCATGATTTTAAAATGGAAGCTACAATTAATAAGCAGCACTTGGAAATATATAGAAATAGGCCATCTTCCTGTCAGTGACATTGGAACAATGCTCATGTCAGAGTGACATTGGAACCATTCTAATTTCAAACTGAAATTGGAAATAGACAATACTAATTTCAGAATGACATTTACATTTTGACCTTGGCAGTGACATTAAGTTAGATAAGACACCCACCCAGGAAAATGACGATGGAGTACACCTGCGCCCCTGTCGTCTCGGGCTGCTCCGAGTGTAACGGAAAACACACGCCGTTGGTACCATAGAAGTTCCGGAATAATCCTTTGAAGACCAGGGGGAGGAAGGCGATGACGAAGCCAATAAACCAGATGCTGAGGAGAATGGAGACGGTGCGCCGGCGGCCCGGGGTTAGATACCGGAAGGGGTAGACGATACAGATGTACTTCTCCAGGGTGAGGTAGGTGAGCAGCAGGACGGAGACCTCAGTAGAGAGCATGGCGAGGGAGCCGATCACCTGACACTGGACGCTGTCCATCCAGGCCTGGGCGTGGCGGTTGTACTCGCCGCGGAACTTGAGATCATAGGCGCCGATCATGAAGAGGTAGACACCCATCAGGCCATCGGCACCTGGGTGGTGGAAGTGGGTTGCAACAGTAATTACTATGATCCAATTGAACTCAGTGTATGGATTGATACTGCTGGACTTTTTACAGTGAAACAGATTTCTTAGCGTCGTAGTTCGGTTACCTGTGCACTACCATTCAATCTATCTCCTTGATTAAAGGAACATCTCACTCCATAGTCAATCAATTCTACTGTCATTTGGGAGTCATAAAGTGCAGAAAAGAGTTACTGTAGAGTTACATCAATGCAAACTTCCGTAATTTAATGGGACAAGCTTTTAGTCACGGTAGTATGCCTTCAGAGCATCTACAAGTGGAATATAGGCACAGCTCAACTTCAAGACACTTCTGAGGTATGAATTTGATGGACAAATTGATTTCAGAGTGAATCTGTTCAGGATTAATAGCAGTGTCATGTACAAACTGATATGTTATAATCAGCAATGACAAACTTTTCTGGTAATATATTAACTTTATCGTACACAAACTTTGAAGTCTATTTGACTCTGCTGAGATGTCCCCTTTTTCAGTAAGCCATCCATTAACATAGAGATGAAATATTTGTGCAACAAAATCAAACAAACATTTTAATCGAACTGAAATTTCAGACGTAAATTAAATAATAATTTTGGTCCAAGATGAATTTATCTGGCTGGTGTTTGACTTTGGCCACGGTGATGCCAAAACAGACAACATATTTACTGCTCACACTTCCCCTCAGTAAATGACACTAGGCTCTGTCTATTACAACATTTTGTGACTCATTGTATAACATAGCGCTAGACCATGTAATTGCACATCCTTTGATATGAAAAGGTAGCAAATGTGCATGTCAAAAAGCATTTTTCTTCTGACACATTACAGTGTGAAGCATGGCGGATTTCTAAACCCATTCTGATCTTCACAGGGATAAGTCCTAAACATATACTGTCTATCTAGTTAAATTGAACAGAAAGGTGTGTCTTACAGTGCAGGGCACAGAGACAGGGGCAAGTCAGGTAATCTAGCTATCCCACTGACTTCCAAGGGACTAAGACATGAATATGTCTCTCATTCCCTGCATCACGGTATCTGTGACAAATCTAGTTTAATTGAGCAAAAATGTGGGCCTGGCATAAAGACATGAAATGTAGCTATGTAATGTTGACTCCCTCTGACTCCTAGGGTAGTACAACATTAACATACTATGTACTAATGGTTCAGTGGTGGTCACTGTGATTGTCAACAGTTCAATAAATAAATAAACCTGCATATTAAAGACCCCAATTCAATCGTTTGCGGATCAAGGAAACCTGCACTGAGGGTTCACTAAGAATGTTCACTCTGTATCTGTGATGTTCACATTTTAATCGACACCCCGTAAGTTATCCCTCTCTTGGACATTGTCCTTGGATATTGGAGCGAAACCTCACCTTCCCTTAGGATACAGAGTAAACATTCTAAATGAAATTGAAACCTCACCTTCCCTTATGATACAGAGTAAACATTCTAAATGAAATTGAAACCTCACCTTCCCTTATGATACAGAGTAAACATTCTGAATGAAGCTCAAACCTCACGTTCCCTTATGATACAGAGTAAACATTCTGAATGAAGCTGAAACCTTCCCTTACGATACAAAGTAAACATTTTGAATGAAGCTGAAACCTCACCTTCCCTTACGATACAAAGTAAACATTCTGAATGAAGCTGGAACCTCACCTTCCCTTATGATACAGAGTAAACATTCTGAATGAAGCTGAAACCTCACCTTCCCTTATGATACAGAGTAAACATTCTGAATGAAGCTGAAACTTCACCTTCCCTTATGATACAGAGTAAACATTCTGAATGAAGCTGAAACCTCACCTTCCCTTATGATACAGAGTAAACATTCTGAATGAAGCTGAAACCTCACCTTCCCTTACGATACAGAGTAAACATTCTGAATGAAGCTGCAGTAAGGTTTTCCTTTATCTGAAATCAATTGAATGGAGGCCTGAGTTGAAAGATATGAAAGCTGTTTCTTACAACACAAGGAGATTATACACATGGCATGGAGCTTATTCTCCGATCGGATGTAGGAGCGCATGCAGATGACAAAGATGTTGCCGAAGCACGTGGTGGCCGACACCACCCAGACGAAGACCCTCAGGACAATGTTGGCCAGGAGGTCCTCGAAGGAGGAGATACCGTCCGTGTTGGGCTTGCAGCTGCGCACATGAGGGGCGTACCCACAGTACTGGAACTTCTTAAAGTAACTAAACACAACAGGAGAGAAATCAATGAACAGGATGAAAGAGGGAGACTGTCCAAAAACAATCCCTAGCCCCTGAGCTCTACCCCCTAGCCTCTAGCCCCTAGTCTCTTACCCTAGCCTATAGCCTCTAGGCCACTCTCTAGCCCCTAGTCTTTAGCCTCAACCCCTAGCCTCTAGGCAGTTCATGATCTTTAATAAATTGACAGGTATAAGCAACATGGGAGTTATCTCTACTTTGAGCTTTAATATGCTAGGTGGCATTTCTGCCACATTACTGACAACCACACATGTAGAATCTTAATTTGAGACAGTTTGCTACAGCAGAAAAATTATCCTGCAGCAACAGGAAATGTGAATTATTATGTGGATTATTGGATATTTTTGAAAGGGTTGATACATTTTCCATAATGGAAAATCAAGACTGAAATGTCAAAGTGGAAATTATAAACTTCAGAAGCCTTTTTAAACCCGAAATGCACCACAAGTTTTACATTTCCTGCATTGCAGGTAAATTCTCATTTGACAGAGTGATTAAATTAAGATCCTACATCTGTAGCATGTCCTTTGTGATCTACACATGTGTAGAGTGTAGCGATTAGGGATGGTTTCAGGGCCCCTATCAGGATAGGGGATAGTGCCCATCCAAAGGTTGCACAGAAGTTGGCCAAAAAGGTATGTGACACAAAGTTGTGCTGCATATGGCAGGAGTATTTGGTTTTCAGTGAATCTCAGAATGGACCTGTATTTTGTGTTTTGGGATGACCTTACTCACAAGTATATACAGTGCCTTCAGAAAGTAATCACACCCCACAGTTGAGCTCATTCAGTTTAGCTGATTGGCTATTATTTTATACTTTTTTTTTATCAAGGGAGGCCAAATGCTCGTTGGCTTCCCTTGCATTCAATGCTACGGGTGGCAACAATGTCATACTGTTTTTGACCAGACAGCATCAGATAGATGGCCTACACATACAGAGACGGAGGGGCGCTGTTTCACTCACTCGGATGCTTTCTCCGGTGAGATACAATCAGCCTCTTGTAAAATGAAAGAAAATTGTGAAACACAAAGAGACAAAATATCATTATTATTTTATATGTTTTAAAAAATTGTACTTGGTAAATTTTTCCCTCTGCATCCACTGTTTGCCACATTATTTGCAGTATTACTTTAGTGCCTTGATGCAAACAGGATGCATGCTTTGGAAATATTTTTAGTCTGTACAGGCTTCCTTCTTTTCACTCTGTCAATTAGGTTAGTATTGTTGAGTAACTACAACGTTGTTGATCCATCCTCAGTTTTATCCTATCACAGGCATGAAACTCTGTAACTTTTTTAAAGTTACCATTGGCCTCATGTTTCCCTCCTCTCCAGCAACTGAGTTAGGAAGGACACCTGTATCTTTGTTGTGACTGTGTTTATTAATACACCATTCAAAGTGGAATTAATACATTTACCATGCTCATAGGAATATTTAATGTCTACTTTTTTTCAAATCCAATAGGTGCCCTTCTTTACGAGGCATTGGAAAACCTCCCTGGTCTTTGTGGTTGAATCTGTGTTTGAAATTCACTGCTCGACTGATGGACTTCACAGATAATTGTATGTGTGGTGTACAGAGATGAGGTAGTCATGTTAAACACTATTATTGCACACAGAGTGAGTCCATGAATCTTATTATGTGACTTGTTAAGCACATTTTTGAACTTAGTCTGAACTTAGTTAGGCTTGACATACAGTAACTAAGGGGTTGAATACATTTCAGCTTTCATTACATAAAAATTAATAATAATTTTAAATTCAGGCTGTATAATCAAAATCCTGAAAGTCAATGGGTGTGAATAATTTCTGAAAGCACTGTATGTGATGTAATGCACAGTTGGGATCATACAGTTGGGAGTGGACATTCAAGCTTCAGATAAGGGGCCAGATTGACTATGAAATGTTTGCAATAGAAAGTACGTATGGGAAAGTACAGTACCAGTCAAAAGTTTGGACACACTCATTCAAGGGGTTTTCTTTCTTTAATTTCTACATTGTAGAATAATAGTGAAAACATCAAAACTATTAAATAACACATATGGAATCATGTAACAACCAAAAATGTGTTAAACAAATCCAAAAATATTTGAGATTCTTCAAAGTAGCCACCCTTTGCCTTGATGACAACTTTGCACACTCTTGGCATTCTCCCAACCAGCTTCACCTGGAATGCTTTTCCAACAGTCTTGCAGGAGTTCCCACATATACTGAGCACTTGTTTGCTGTTTTTCCTTCACTCTTCACTCATCCCAAACCATCTCAATTGGGTTGAGGTTAGGTGATTATGGCGCCCAGGTCATCTGATGCAGCACTCTATCACTCTCCTTCCTGGTCAAATAGCCCTTACACAGCCTCGAGGTGGGTTGGGTCATTGTGCTGTTGAAAAATAAATGACAGTCCCACTAAGCGCAAACCAGATCGCTCCAGAATGCTGTGGTAGCCATGCTGGTTAAGTGTGCCTTGAATTGTAAATAAGTCACTGACGGTGTCACCAGCAAAGCACTCCCAAAACATTACACCTGCTCCTCCATGCTTCATGGTGGGAACCACACATGTGGAGATCATCCGTTCACCTACTCTGCATCTCACAAAGAAACACCGGTTGGAACCAAAAAAAATGCAAATTTGGACTCATCAGACCAAAGGACAGATTTCCACCAGTCTAATGTCCATTGCTCATGTTTATTGGCCCAGTCAAGTCTTCTTCTTATTGATGTCCTTTAGTCGTGGTTTATTTTCAGCAATTCAACCATAAAGGCCTGATTCACACAGTCTCCTCTGAACAGTTAATGTTGAGATGTGTCTTTTAATTGGACTCTGTGAAGCATTTATTTGGGTTGCAATCTGAGGCTGGTAACTCTAATTAACTTATATTCTGCAGCAGAGGTAACTCTGGGTCTTCCTTTCCCTTGGCGGTCCTCACGAGAGCCAGTTTCATCATAGCGCTTGATGTTTTTTGCGACTGCATTTGAAGAAACATTTAAAGTTCTTGACATTTTCCAGATTGACTGACCTTCATGTCTTAAAGTAATGGATGGACTGTCGTTTCTCTTTGCTTATTTGAGCTGTTCTTGCCATAATATGGACTTTTACCAAATAGAGCTATCTTCTGTATACTCCCCCTACCTTGTCACAACACAACTGATTGGCTCAAACGCATTAAGAAGGAAAGAAATTCCTTTAAATGAACTTTTAACAAAGCACACCTGTTAATTGAAATGCATTCCAGGTGCCTACCTCATGAAGTTGGTTGAGAGAATGCTAAGAGTGTGCAAGCTGTCATCAAGGCTAAGGGTGGCTACTTTGAAGAATCTAAAATCTAAAATAGATGTAGATTTGTTTAACACTTTTTTGGTTACTACATGCTTCCATATTATTTCATAGTTTTGATGTCTTCACTATTATTCTACAATGTAGAAAATAGTAAAAATGAAGAAAAACCCTTGAATGAGTAGGTGTCCAAACGTTTGATTTGTTTTGTATACATTTTGTATTTTATTCCAGAAATAATGCTTTTTAAACAACTTACCACAACATTCATCACTAATCAGTCATAAAAAAGTGTCCAAATTTTAATTTGGGATTGATCTTCAAATACACATCCCAAATCTTTACGATGAAACAAAATGAACGAATTACTCACATATGGGTCAAGTGTTTGAGTGGTTCAAACATCCTTCGCTGTATGTTCCCTATCTCAATTCCCTCTATGCTCCTAAAAAACACAAACAAATGTTGTTCCCCTTAGGAGCTTACATAGAAAAACAAACAAAACCAAATATTTGAATTTCAGAGGCCCTCTTTGCAACGCTCTTTCCACAAAATGGTTGGTCTTTCACAAAGTGCTTTTGATGATAAGCTTTGATATATTACCTACAATGCTATTTGTTTTCTTTCTTGATACGTGTGAATGAGGGAATTCCTGATGTGTGGGCCAGTAAGTGCACTCTGTTCCAATACGATAATACATTGAACACATAATACACAAATTACATGTTAAGTGCCACATAATTCTCTTGTATGATAGGGTGCAAATTGAAAAAGTGCATCATCAGGGGATGTGATTATATAGTGTATGTAATTGAAATGAGTAAAATAGATGGATGGATTTTTAGTTAGTCTGAAAGAGCCACAAAAAGGGATGTAGAGGG